>NW_021835990.1:0-300000 GCF_006345805.1 Octopus sinensis | reverse complement strand
CTTACATGATGAAGTCCTTAAAACCTTCCCCCCCAAAAAAAATTAAAAAAAATTTTCTGCATTTTGGTTAAAATGAACAACTACAATGTCCTCGACTTACATGATGAGGTCCTTAAAACCTTCCCCCCAAAAAAAATTAAAAAAAAATTTTCTGCATTTTGGTTAAAATGAACAACTACAATGTCCTCGACTTACATGATGAAGTCCTTAAAACCTTCCCCCCCAAAAAAAATTAAAAAAAATTTTCTGCATTTTGGTTAAAATGAACAACTACAATGTCCTCGACTTACATGATGAAGTCCTTAAAACCTTCCCCCCCAAAAAAAATTAAAAAAAAATTTTCTGCATTTTGGTTAAAATGAACAACTACAATGTCCTCGACTTACATGATGAGGTCCTTAAAACCTTCCCCCCAAAAAAAATTAAAAAAAAATTTTCTGCATTTTGGTTAAAATGAACAACTACAATGTCCTCGACTTACATGATGAAGTCCTTAAAACCTTCCCCCCCAAAAAAAATTAAAAAAAAATTTTCTGCATTTTGGTTAAAATGAACAACTACAATGTCCTCGACTTACATGATGAAGTCCTTAAAACCTTCCCCCCCAAAAAAAATTAAAAAAAAATTTTCTGCATTTTGGTTAAAATGAACAACTACAATGTCCTCGACTTACATGATGAAGTCCTTAAAACCTTCCCCCCCAAAAAAAATTAAAAAAAAAATTTCTGCATTTTGGTTAAAATGAACAACTACAATGTCCTCGACTTACATGATGAAGTCCTTAAAACCTTCCCCCCAAAAAAATTAAAAAAAAATTTTCTGCATTTTGGTTAAAATGAACAACTACAATGTCCTCAACTTACATGATGAAGTCCTTAAAACCTTCCCCCCAAAAAAAATTAAAAAAAAATTTTCTGCATTTTGGTTAAATGAACAACTACAATGTCCTCGACTTACATGATGAAGTCCTTAAAACCTTCCCCCCCAAAAAATCAAAAAATTATTTTCTGCATTTTGATTAAAATGAACAACGCGAATGTCCTCGACATTCATGATGAGGTCCATTAAAACCTTCAAGGCAAAAATCTCACGTATTAAGAATATCCTTGATGAAAACGACAGCGAGAATATTAACAATGATGAACTCCCAATTATTCGCGATAAAGAAATTCAATTCATCCTATGTTTTTCTCTTTAAAATTAAATGCATATATCATTATCGACCATGAATCAAAATTAAAGCTATTATCATATTTGACTTTGACAGAATGTGCAATCACAGATTGCACGACTTTGAATAGAGTGTGCAATTAACAGATTTTGAAAAACCACTTTGATAGTTGAAACCAGATTAGCACAATCATTAACACAATTTACCACCAATTGACGCACGACCTTGAATAGAGTGTGCAATTAACTGATTTTGAAAAACACTTTGATAGTTGAAACCACATTAGCACAATCATTAACACAATTTACCACCAATTGACAGCGCAATCAGAAGAATTTGCGTAAAAATATTAGCTATTTAGTTAAGTTTTTCGTGAAGATAGAATTTATTTTCGGTATGCCTCTTTTCCTAAATTTTTTTATTATTCAAAAATAATTTTTTCAATAGATAACCGAAAGAGGGAAGACGACCTTAAGAAAAGAAGTTTTTCGTAAAGATAGAATTTATTTTCTGTATGCCTCTTTTTTCCTAATATTTTTTATTATTCAAAAATAATTTTTTAAATAGATAACCGAAGGAGGAAAAATGAAGCTGAAGAAAGATGGCTAACGTAATAGAGGCGACGATATTAACAGGTAAGTATTGAGGTGAGGATGTTTATATTCCACGAATTCCGATAATTTCTGATGAATTACCATTTAGATTTAAAAGGCTGCAATTTCCTTTGAGGATGAGTTTTGCAATGACAATAAACAAGGCCCAGGGACAGTCATTAAAGGTAGTTGGGTTATTTTTAGAGAGTGAGTGCTTTTCACATGGACAGCTGTATGTGGGATGCTCGAGGGTAGGCAGAAGAGAAAATTTATTCATATATGCCAAGGAAGGACGGACGACAAACATCGTTTATCAACAGGCGATAGAATAGGGTTACATTAAACCAGGTAGTTTTATACATCTACATAAACTTATAGTTGTTTGATGAAACAGGCCCTCCGCAGGAGCTAGGTCGCGGTGAGCGAAGCGAGCTGCCGAGCTAGTACTTTATAAAATTGACGGCAAAATATAATGCACTACGTAAAGACTTGTTTGTTCAAATTTCCGGAATTTTATTACTCTAAATTTACTTAAATTTTAAAATAAATTAAAACATTTGTAATATTATATAGCAAACAAATGTTATTTCAAAGAAAAGATTCTATAGACTATTTCAATGGTAAGCCCGTTACGGTTTTCATTGTCCGCTTCCACTAATTTCGTCAACTCTGTTCTTTTTCCCTCTTCTGACCAGTGCGAGTTGTTGGAATATGCGGCTGGTGTCAACGTGTGGGTTTCTCGGGGGCTTAAAGTCCCGGACATTCCGTCGGCTCAAAAGAACTGGGACAACATTTATTGTTCTCACATAATTGAAGATATCCGGTCACACGCCGATCAGTTTCAGTTGGCAAGCATTAATTGTGCTTGTCAACCGCATTCGGGAGATTAGTTGAATGCGTTACCGATCTCGTCAGCGAGCATGTTCCTGGACGACGAATCGGTCCGCATCGGAATCTGTTTACGGCTTGGCATAGAGATTTGCCAGCCGCACCATTGCAGATGTGAACAACTCATTGACAGGAGAGGTTTACACTCTCTCTTGTCGCCTCAGTGCCGGCAGGATCCCCAGGCACGCCTCATTGAATGACGTTGTGAAGCGCGCGCTTAACGCCGCTAGATTCAACATGCAATACCCCTTCTCCTTCACTCGTCAGGACTCCAATTCCTTCATCCGACAACTCTTTGCTGCCTGCCACGTCGGGGATTCCAATCCGCTCTGGTAGTGGACTTTTCCATGTCTTAGTGACTACCAATGGGACTACTCGGTCGGGCAGGACCGTCAGGGGAACCCTTCTCTTTGGGCTGGAATATACACCTCCATGTGGCAGTTGGTCATCATCCTTGTCCTCAAATTTGTGTTCACGGTGACCACGTTTGGACTGAAGGTGTTGTGTGGGCTCATTCGAAGGTGCCTGCTGGATTATTCATTCCCACGATTTGTGCGGGGGCCATAATGGGGCGAATCGTGGGCATAGGAGTGCAGCAGATTGCCCGGTTGGGGACTGTGGTCATTGTAGGACGTTCTACATCAACTCGACTTCTCTGGTGGCTGTGATCAACCCCGGAGTGTACGCGCTTGTGTGAGCTGCCGCCACACTTGGGGGGTCATCCGAATGACTGGTGTTATTGAGTATTTATAGTAGTGTCCCTGGTGTACGAGATGACTGGCGGGATTTCCTACATAATCCCCATAATAATGGCCACCATGACCAGCAAGTGGATTACTGACTGGTTAGGGAAGGAAGGGATGTAGGCACTGCTTTTATTTCATAGATACGACCGACACATCCACCTGAACGGCTTCCCCTTCCTCGACGGAAAGGACGAGATTTTCGAGAGTGGCACGGCCAATGACGTTCTCCACGCAATGTTTTGTTGGGCATTCACTCTCAGGGACAACTCGGCCAAACTGACTGTTATCGAGCAGAACAAAATGACCATTTCCGAAATCAGTATTCATTTCTCTCCATTTCAGAACAAATTCTCGAGGAAACGAACTACAACGGATTTCCAGTGGTCGTGTCCAGGCACTACAAAGTGTTGGCGGGGTTTGTTTATCGAAGAGACCTCGAATACGCACTGGATACACCTTCTACTTAATGATAGACCGATTGAATGGATTTTCCGACAGCATAATCGTCTATTTTTCTGGTCCTCGCCCGGAACATCACAAGTCGGTCAGACTCTCGTCATCCTCTACCAGGTCAGGTCTTTGGGCCAACCACAGAGTCCAATGACTGTGTTCGGGTCTATCCACATCACGTTGGAAATGTTCCAAAAGTTGGGAATCCGGCAAGTTTTGATTACCAAAAATAAGTGCGTATATGGTAAGACTGTCGTGTAGTGAGGTGGTGGGAATCATTACCAAAAAGGACTTTGTCACTATATCGGGGACCTCCGTCTGAGGAACAAACTTCTCAGAAGTTAATTTTTATTTAATAAAATTAATATACTTTCTATATGGCTACATTTAAGCATATGGCTAGAGATGTAGAGAAAGCAGCACTTACTAAAGAGCATCTTCTCATACTGGTTTTTGGTCCTCATTTTTGGAGGCCATCTTCTTGGTTGTCTTCGAGACATCTCTATTTCGGTGGTTTGGAGGGATTGGTCAACAAATCTGACAAGTATGCCGACAACGGCCACTTTTCTAATGGATCTTAACGCCTTTAAGGAAGATTGCAATAAATGTGCCATAAATATTTGACCTTGCGTATTTACACTGATAGTAAATGGTTGGGGACTTACACCAATTCGACATTCTCCTTGCAAAACGTGCAAAACTTCTTGATCAGTAAACACAAGCCAATTAAACTTTTTACTTGACGTCAAAAAGGCTAGTCTTAAACAAAACCTTTACTTAATTTTCAACTAAAATTAGACAATTTCCTCAAATATGTTCTTGTTCTATTCGATCAGGGCCATTTACTATCGCCTCATTTAATGTTAGAGGACTAGCAGCGAGTTCAAAAAGGTACACCCTGTACAAGGATCGTTATGAAATGGATGTATGTTGTCTTCAAGATACAAAAGTCGAGGGAGGATGACGTTTTCGGAAAATACCACCTAATGTACTAACGTCAGAGTGCCGACACTACAAAGAACATTACACAAGCGAAACAATAAATACTGTTTATTGGTAACGCAAACGTCCTATAACTAACTAACAAAAAGTAAATGGTTGGGGACTTAAATTAATGATGGCATTGTTCCTCAAGATAATCTTGCAGTTTTTAATTGTGACGTCATCCGGATTGAAGTCATTCACATGGTTTAGCTGACAAACTCCAATTCACTTTAATCAGTGAAGTTGGTCGTTCTTAATTCACTTGGATCATTTATTATTTAAAGGAGAAATTTAAAAAGGTAGGTGGAAATTTATTGCGCGCATGTACATGTACATCAAAACTTTTAAAGCTAGAAAGTTTGACTGAAGACAAGAAAATTTGTGCTTTGTGAATGCTCAAAGTTTAAAATTTTCTTTAAATACTAAATAAACAAATTGAGAGTTGAAGGGTATGCCAATATAGTTCGGGGAACAAACTAATAAATTACAAAGGAAAATCCCTGCCCGTCGCGCTTGCAGATCGAGACGTAGATTAATTTTTCACATATTATTAAATTTTGGACAAATTGTCAACACATTTGGCCAACACTTTTGAAAAATCATTCCTAAAAATTAACACTGAGATAACAGAATACACTATGATGAGGCGATGTGAACAACGACACGAGGAAAAATGGAAACATACAAAGAAACTCTCTTAGGAGATACAGAAGACATGATACGAAGAAAATCACTAGAAACTTTTGCGCTTAAAAGATTAAACAACGTATGGTTGAGAGGTAAACAAATTTCTGCGTCTTAAAAATCAAACTATACAATATGTTCGTAAAACCAGTCTTATTGTACAATTCCTCCTCTTGGGCACTCACAGTGCACGAAATGGAAAATCTGAATTTCTTCCATAGAATGCAGCTGAAATACATTCTAAAAATCTTTTGGCCAAAGCCCATATCAAACAAACATCTCTACTCCAATTACAATGTACATCCTTCGGACGAAGAAATAAGAAGTAATAGATGAGGCTTATTCGGTCACATCATAAAAATGGACAGGAAAACTCCAGCAAATCTCGCAATGGAACACCACTACGCTCCTCATCTGGGAACGACCTTCCGAGTAAGACCACGAATTAACGGGACTACGCTAAAAAGAAAAATGTTGAAGATCCTTTTATTTTACCGTGTTTACAACAACGCGGGAGCCGAAACCAAATTTATAAATTTTAATAAACAATAATTTTTTGATTTAATTTCCATTGGAAAATCATAAAAGAAAAAAGTGTTTTTCAAATTTTTAAACAAGTAGCTCACGCTTTTTTAAAAAATATCCAGGAAGTAATAAATAAAATTGGGTTTTAAGTTAAATAATTTCTCAATCTGTCCAGCGTCAATAGGACGAAATCTCTTGTCAAGCAATTTTCGAAGGCCTCCTTCTTGTCTCCAATCAACACCGTGTCGCTTGCCTCCGTGCAGGTCGCTGTGAAGGCAGCAGTGTCTGGTTAAAGGCTCTCCCTTCCATCGGGAACCTGGTGGACAAGAAATGCCTAAGAATCGCAATCTCCCTCCGTGTCGGGCGAAAAATCTGCCAGACGCACAAATGCCGTTGTGGGGGAACTGTTGACGAGTACGGTTTGCATCCCCTCGCTTGCCGGCGGAGTGCCGGTCGTGCCCCCAGTCACAGTGAACTCAACTCGATCATACAGAGAGCAAACCTTACTGCCTTCAGGAAGAAGGACAACGAAGTAAGACCCATCTCTGTGGGAAATGTTTTCCGGAAGGTCTCCACTAAGCTTCCCTGTCATGCCATTGTCCCTTGTTTGTCTCCAAACTTTCTGCCCGCTCACCTTGGTGTCAGCGTTTTCAATGGTTGCGAGGCCGCGGCCCATTCCATTCGTGAGCTGTTAAAATCTTCCGAGGAGTTTATCTAATGCTTTTAACTCCATCAGACGGGATCACTTACTGGAGTGCTGCCGCGAAATGGCTCCTTCTGCATACCCCCTCGTACATCTCGCTTACGCATCCACAAGCATACTTATGTTTGACGACGTTCCTATCACCTCGTCTACTGGGGTCCAGCAAGGCGATTCCCTGGGTCCTGTGCTTTTCGCCCTAGGCGTTAATGGCATCGCCCATTCTGTCCGATCCCCCGTAAACATTTAATACCTGGACGACGCAACTATTTGTGGTTCTCCCGAAGTGGTTTTTGATGACCTCTGGATTATCCTTCCATCCCTCTCGGCCATTGGCCTATCCATTAATGCAAATAAATCTGAAATTGTGAATATCCACCTTCAACAAAGTTTATTCTCTGCCGCCTCTTCTGTTTGCCGCAATATTTTTCCAGACGTTCGTATTGCCGAAAAGTTTAATCTATCCATCCTTGGGGCTCCTATGGGTATTCCGCTCTAGAAATTTTATTTTCAAAAAAATATCGAATCTCTCTAAAATGATCGAGAGCCTTAAAAACATCGACCCTCACGCTGCATTTTTCCTCCTGCGAAATTACTTTTCCGCCCCTAAGGTCCTTTATACGCTAAGATGTGCACCCTGTTTCCACAGAAGTGACCTCCTATCTGATTTCAATTACATCCTTAAGCTCAGTATGAGCTCCCTATTCAATCTTGCTTTCGACAATTCTGGCTGGTCTCAGGCGACTTTACCTGTGCGCTGGGGTGGCCTTGTCTGAGATTCTGTTCCGATTTGGCCCTTCCGGCTTATCTGTCCTCTCATTCTGCCTCCCGCACTCTCTCAGACATCGTTCTTCGAAACCTTCACTAACGGAAAGTCTACAGATTTTGTTGCGGCAGGTCTCTTATGAAAGGCCCGGTTTGACTTGAGGCGGCCTGAGTCCGAGCACTATCAGCGCCAGTGGGATGGCTTAACTACATTCCCCTTCGAGCAGAGAAAATCCCTTATATGGGATTCAAAGAGTTTAGGGATCTTGATGAAGTGATTGAAAAAAGAGGGAAAAACCCCTCTGTTTGCTTTGCCTCAAAACACTTGCAGCAGATAGTATGAGGCCATGCAAATTAAGAAGACATTTTGAAACGATGCATTCTGAACATGTCCATAAGTCTGAAGAATTTTTTAAAAGAAAATTAGAAGAGTTTGATAACCAAACGAAATCGTTAAAAAAACTTGTTTCTGTCTCTTCAAATGCTTTACTAGCATCGTACAAAGTTTCTTACAGGATTGCAAAATGCAAGAAACCGCACAATATCGGAGAAACTCTAGTTTTGCCAGCAGCTATCGATATGGTTGAAGCAATGTTTGGCGAATCCTATGCAAAACAATTACAGCAAATACCGCTTGCTGATAACACAGTCGCTAGAAGAATTGATGACATATCTGAAGATCTTTGTGATCAGTTGGTTTCTCGACTACGTAACTGTAAATTTGCTATACAAGTTGATGAGGGAGCTGACATAAATAAAAATGCACATTTAATTGCATATGTCAGACTAGCTCAGCAGTTCGCTTCGCTCACTGCGAGCTAGCTCCTGCGGAGGCCCTGCTCGCTACGCTCGCAGTTTCCTTAAATAACTATAAATTTATGTAGATATATAAATGCGACCTGCTTTGATATAACCTTATTCTAAGGCCTGTGGATAAACGATGTTTGCAGTCCGTCCATCCTTGGCAAATATAAATAAATTTCTCTTCTACCTACCCTTGAGCACCCCACATACAGCTGGCCATGTGAAAAGCACTCGTTCTCTAAAAATAAGCCTACTACCTTTAAAGACTGTCCCTGGGCCTTGTTTATTGTCATAGCAAAACTTATCTTCAGCGGAAATTGTAGTCTCTTAAATCTATCGCAGGCCCTTTCATGGTCCATAATAACGTCGACCGATTTATATATTCTTTCTCTGCCAGGGATTTTCATTAATAAATCTAAATTTATATTAAGTACCTCATCATTAAGTGGAGCTAATATAGCTCGTTCACGCAGCCAGTCGAAATTCACGTAGTGTTCAGATAGTTCGGAATAGACGGCATTCAATAATTCTTCTGCTGTTTCTACGAAAATACATAATTCTTCCGGTAGCCTAATTTTCTGGTCGTGCATTTCTGAAGTGATTGCCCCATTTCCAATATCTAGAAGGATTTGTGGGAATATGCTATTAACGCCTTGTAAATGTGCATGTACATTTACATCTAAGCTTACCTTTTTCATGTGTGTCCACAAATATGACGATTTGAGGCAGGCATTCAATTCATCCGCAGGCGTCCCTCTTTGAATAATTGGCAGCGTCTGTCTAAAATCACCTGCCAATACAACTAATGCTCCCCCAAACAAATGGTCGCTACAATTCTTGATATCTCTATATGTTCGGTCAACTGCTTGAATGCGCCTTTATGAGCCATCGTACATTCATCCCAAACAATTAACCTAGAATGCATAATTCTATTACCCGTAGTTGAGTCTAACAGCAGTCCTGACCTTGTTCAGCTGTTGTCTAAGTTCCCTCACCATTTAAGCACATCTTCCCTCGTTTCTCTTTTTTGTTATATGGTTCATATTCTCTTGTTTGTTAACATTCTCAGATCTCTCTTTATAGGACATTCTTATGATTTTGTAAACGCGAATCAGTAATTTATATTAAATTTTCTACGTAAATTTATTTAGTGAAATTTATGTAAAGTGTATTATCCAATCAAAGCCATTATACTTAATTGCCTCTATGTTTAAAGGAATTGAAACTTTAGCATAATCGAACTTGTCTGTTTCGGTAAAGAAAATGATAATCAGCTTCATCTTTGTAGTATTATAAGGAAAAAAATTAAAGCCTGTTAAATCAAGGAGATTTAAATATAGGCAAATTGAAATTTACATGACTAATTTAAATTTTATTTGCCTCTATCTTTTAAGAAATCTAAACAGTAGCATAATCGAATTTGTCAGTTTCGGCAGTTAAAAAGAATCAATTATGTAAATCTCTAATAATTTTTGCTTTTTCCTTTTTAGTGGTTTTCAAAATCTGATAATTGCACAGTCTATTCATGGTCGATAACAATTAGAGCTTTTATTTTATTTTTTTAACGAAAATTTAACAAAAAAGAATTTATGTCATCGAAAAAAGATAGCTAAGCTAATTAATGGCCTCACGAGGCTTGAAGGTTGTGGAGGACCTCATCATGTGAGTCGAGGACTTTCTTGTCGTTCATTTTAACAAAAACGCAGAAAATATTTTTTTAATTTTTGGGCTTGAAGGTTTTGGGGGACCACATCATGTGAGTCGAGGACTTTCTTGTTGTTCATTTAACAAAAACGCAGAAAATAATTTTTTTTAAATTTTTTGGCTTGAAGGTTTTGAGGGACCACATCATGTGAGTCGAGGACTTTCTTGTTGTTCATTTTAACAAAAACGCAGAAAATAATTTTTTTTAATTTTTTGGCTTGAAGGTTTTGAGGGACCACATCATGTGAGTCGAGGACTTTCTTGTTGTTCATTTTAACAAAAACGCAGAAAATAATTTTTTTTAATTTTTTGGCTTGAAGGTTTTGGGGGACCACATCATGTGAGTCGAGGACTTTCTTGTTGTTCATTTTAACAAAAACGCAGAAAATAATTTTTTTTAATTTTTTGGCTTGAAGGTTTTGGGGGACCACATCATGTGAGTCGAGGACTTTCTTGTTGTTCATTTTAACAAAAACGCAGAAAATAATTTTTTTAATTTTTTACCTTGAAGGTTTTGGGGGACCACATCATGTGAGTCGAGGACTTTCTTGTTGTTCATTTTAACAAAAACGCAGAAAATAATTTTTTTAATTTTTGGCTTGAAGGTTTTGGGGGACCACATCATGTGAGTCGAGGACTTTCTTGTTGTTCATTTTAACAAAAACGCAGAAAATAATTTTTTTTAATTTTTTGGCTTGAAGGTTTTGGGGGACCACATCATGTGAGTCGAGGACTTTCTTGTTGTTCATTTTAACAAAAACGCAGAAAATAATTTTTTTTAATTTTTTGGCTTGAAGGTTTTGGGGGACCACATCATGTGAGTCGAGGACTTTCTTGTTGTTTATTTTAACAAAAACGCAGAAAATAATTTTTTTAATTTTTTGGCTTGAAAGTTTTGGGGGACCACATCATGTGAGTCGAGGACTTTCTTGTTGTTCATTTTAACAAAAACGCAGAAAATAATTTTTTTATTGATCTGGTTTGTAACAATTTGAATGTGGGTGTGCACAGACAGACAGACAGACAGACAGACACACAGACAGACAGACAGACACACACCATACCATTTTATTATTAAGATATGCTGAAGAAAGTACAATAATAGAAGATCTATTATTCTGCAAACCATTTCCTGGAAGGAGCACGGCCAATGAAATTTTTAATATAATTGATACTTTTTTTGAAGAAAATAACATAGAATGGATCAATTGTGTTGGACTTTGTACAGACGGAGCACAGTCAATGTCAGGAAATAAATCTGGTCTTCAAGCTCTTGTAAAAAACAGAGCACCAGAAATTATCTGGACGCACTGCATGCTGCACAGATCAGCACTTGTCTCAAAGAATATGAGTCCAGAACTGAACGATATTTTTGCGCAAATTACAAAAGTTATAAACTACATAAAACACAGTCCTTTAAGAGCTAAGCTTTTTGCAAAGCTGTGTGAAGATATGGATTCAAAATATACATCGCTTTTATACTATTGTGAGGTACGCTGGCTATCTCGTGCAAAAGTGATTAGAAGGGTGTTTGAACTCAAAGATCAAGTTGCAGATTTTCTTGATGAAAATGATATTGAAGATGCAAAGTTGTTCAGGGATGATGACTTTATTGTCAAATTTGCCTATTTAGTTGACATTTTTGGGAAATTGAGTATATTGAATAAATCAATGCAGGGACCACAACTACATTTATTCTCTCAAAAGGACAAAATAAAAGCATTTATGAAAAAATTGGTATTATGGAAATCAAATATACAAAAAAATATCTATGACATGTTTCCACTTTTAAACACCTTTTGCGCCATAGTGAACATTGAAGCAAACAAAGACATATTTGCTGAACATTTGGATTGTTTGTTGAAGCATTTTGCTCACTATTTTAAAGATCTCGACTGTAAAATGTTCGAATGGATACAGAATCCATTTATTGATGAAGAAGATAATCAATTTGCATTGACAACTTTTGAAAAAGAAAAATTGATAGAATTGTCATGCGATACATTATTGAAACAAAAATTTGAGAGAGAACCGCTAATTTCTTTTTGGTTGAATGTAAGAACGGAATATGAAATTTTGTCGAATAAAGCAATGAAAGTTTTGTTGCCATTTGCTACTTCATATTTGGCTAAAAATGGAAAGCCTTTTTCTGATGCAGTGTTAATAAAAGAATGTATAAGGCAAACAGTAGAAGAGTTATGCCCGGAAAAAGAAAATGTATTTAAAAATATAAGTCTTGGAGCAAATACAATTGCACGACGAATCGAGGATATTAATTGCAACTTATTGGGACAAATTGCAACCAAGGCAATAAATTTTGAATATTATTCAATGTTTAAATCTTTTTTTGTTATTCTGTCTTCTTAGTCGTGATTAAAAAATTAGGAACATTATTAAATCTAATTGATTTTACACTATGGCCCACGGTCATCTACCAAATATTCTATCCGTCCCGCCTTGTCAAAAGTTTGAGACCCCTGTTTTAGATGATTCAAATGATTGTGCTATTTCAGAGCAAATGGAAGATTCATTTGATTGTTCAACTTGAGAGAGCGTCGAAAATTGGTTTTGGTTAATCAAGAGGATCGAATTTAAAGCTGTGCATTCCATATTATTCAAATGTCTAGATGACCAGAATGTCGATATAGAAACGTCAAGTGGGTGGCTTTCAGTATAAATGTTTCTCCCAGAAATAAAACACAATATTGCCTACTGCAGGACAAAAATCTGTTCTTTTCAACCAAGGGAGCATTGTGCAATCATTGTATGAGAAGCAAAAAACGGTTGGGCATTTGGCAACAAAAGTTTAATCCAACAAACCAGATATTTTCGTCTATGACAAAACTAAACAAAAGATAACCCTAATCGACGTTGGCATCACTTCCAAAACCGCCTCAAACAAGTCGAAAGCGAGAAATTTCATAATATAATATGCTCGCAAACGAACTTTCAATACATTATGATGCAAAGGTAAAGATTATCCCGGTTGTCTTGGATGGCGTTGCTTCGAAATACTTCAAATTAAATAGTCTAGTAACTAGACTTCTTGTTTAAAAAGTGTAATTTCCACCACATCGAATGTTAATGTGAGTTATAAAGTGAAAATAACAGGATTATAGTTAGAGACACGTTTTGAAATTTTTCGTGAACTTGAAAAAGAATTTATCGTTTTTCGATCACCATTCATTGCAAATATTACAGATCTTGCAGCTAACTTACAATTGGAAATTATTGATTTGAAATATGACTCAGATATGAAAAATAAATTTACCATGGTGGGCTTAGACACCTTTTATAAATATCTCTTGCCGAAGTATCCCAACTTAACAGCCTTAGCTGCGAAAATCTTGTCAATGTTTGCAAGTAAATATCTAAGTGAACAACTTTTCTTTTAAACATAAACAAAACAAAATTTCGATCAAGGCTCACCCACACTCATTTAAGTGATATTCTAAGATTGACGGTAACTCAGGATTTCACTCCAGATATTGACGCTATTATAAAGAAAAAAAGAATAACACATTTATAACTTAGATGAAAATATTGAGGCATCGTTAGAAACGAATAACACTATTTTTAATTTTTTGTCCACAGATATGGATTCACCGTATTTTAAAAGAATGAATAAAAAGATGGGAGTGCACAGATCGAAGTATGATTTTGAAGAAGGGAATGACGTATAATTAATTAGTAACATTATAGGTTCGAATATTAAAAGATTATGGAACAAATCCATCATTAAAACTAAGCAGATTTGAATCCCCATATGAAGAAAAGGAAACAGTGAAAGAAGGTCGCTGCATGTGATCTCGCATAAAGGGATAAACAAAATAGAATTTCTCTGCCTTCAAAACTACTTTATTATAGAAAGTAGCGTTATAAGAAAAGTTATTACTGAATGTGAGATATGTAAGTTTTCCCTCCCTCTTAAAGTTGTCCTTTTTAAATAACATCTTAGACTTCATCCGGGGGTCAATTCTCGTTATCGTTCCCCTGCCCGTGAGGCAACGAGTACTTCTGGCACGACACAGTTGAAAAAAAATGGGGATCTCTTACCTTCCTTCCAGTCTTAGCGTGGCGTTATGGGGTCCACCATGTCAGTTGGAACTTCCAATCGGATATGGAAACGCTCAGGAGGCACTTAATGCCTACCGAAAAAGGACTTCTGGCCCTGGGACATCGTCGTCTCAGTCCGATCATTGTGGGCAGGATTGAACCTTTCAGTAGGATCTCCCTCGCTTATTACCAGTTTTTTGATAAGCCACAAGATCGCAAAAAAAGGAAAACCATTTGATAGACTCAACTAGACTCTAGTCGATAAATCAATAACAAGATTCCTTAACTGAGTCATTCCTTAAATAAATCAGACGAAAAATTGCTCATGTAAAAAACGATTGGAGGGAACCAACATGGCTTCGACAAAGAATAGGTTTGGCCGTTGTTCGCGGCAATGCCTATTCGATTATGTCGTCAGCCGCGGAAAACTAGCCTGTCTTATAATTAACTCGTTTCTGAAATAAATTGCTACAAGATTGTTTGAAGTTTATCGATAAATTGACAGATTAACATTAATTTAAGGTCAGTGTAACGCGCATCGCATAAGTATCATTTGGCCCATGTCACATATTACATGACTCACCGTTACAAATGAACAAATAATAACGAAAAAATCGTCAATAGAATAAAAATTTTTAATACTTAAAAAATGTTATGTTTATAAAAATTAAGAAAATTTCAGGCAATTTTACAAAATTGATGCCCCAAATGGAGTTTATACTGTATATAAAAAACTTAACTGGTCGTGGGAAAACGACAAGTATATGAAAAAGTACCAAAAAATGATTAAAAATTGAATAAATAAATATTTCAAAAAATATTAGCGTTACAGAAATTTCAAAATGCGTAAAAGAAACAAATTATAGGAATAAATTCGAAAAATATCACAAAGTGATGAAATTTCAAATAATTTAATCATTAAAAGAAACTGCATCTCGAAATATTCCCACTAAATCCAATTATATAAAAAATTAAGAAAAGGGTTAATTATATAAACATCACCACAAGGTGAATCAACTGCGTGCTCACATGTGGAATAATTTATTATGTTTACCATTAAAAATTAGGATAATTAAACAATAATTAATAAAAAAATAAACCATATTCTAATTACAACATTGCCACAGTAATTCTGCGAATTACGCAAGGAACTGCAGAGTCAGACACTTGGTTAATGTACCTATTGTATTAACATGGGATGGGCTGGTTACTCAAAAATTCCTACAATCTGCACTTTTTGATCAATCAGGTCTTTTTGGGAGATCATCACAATCTCTATAAGCAGATGTGCTCTTCATGTCCGCCTCGTTACTCTGGACTTTCGTATTTGTATTTATTGTTGTATCGATACGAATCTTCACAGAGTAATTCGCACTCTTCGACTAAAAAGAATAGATTTTCAACCTTCGATTTCGTAATTCTATACTACCTGCACAACATAGTTCACTGTGTCTTTGTAAATAGTCACTAGCATTCAATCACACCTTGTCGCCAAGTGATCAACCGTCTTCTTGGCTGAGTTACAATGACTGCACATTATTCCAGCATTATAAAAAATAGAATACTTTTCTGTATGAAAAAGAGAGCCTTCACTGTTTTCGGTAAGTTTTTTCTATGCAATAATCAACTGGAAAATTAGCAACATCGACGTTTGGATCATTTAAAAAATCTGAGAGAGTTGCATGCAATTGCTTGTTCTTTATTTGCTCAATCAAAAAGTTCCTCTGCAATTCTCTCAGCATGTTTAAAAAAAGATTCCCATTTCATGAAATGTATATTTGCGCTTGAGGTATTCCGTGATTGTAAGCAAATAGACCACTGGGCAACTATCAGACACGCCACCAACGAAGATTCTCATACTGGAGGACCGGTAAAAGTTTGATTTTTTATTCATAATGTATTGGTGATGCAAATATAAAAAGATGAAGTCGAAGGCCTGTTTAAAAAATAAAAAACGCTTTCAGTTTAATAAATAATTTAAGATAGTTAATTTAAAACTTATTAATTGAATTTCACACAACCTGGTATTGTAACTTTATAACATGTAAAAGAATTTCACTTGTCTTGAAAAAAATAGTTGATCCGGCAAGGAGTTGCGTAAAAATCGTAAATATCCCTTCCGCAAATGTTGACATGTCGCCCAGGCCGGACACACTTTTTTTATAAAAAGAACAAGACAGAAAGAGAACATGTTACCAAGAAACTAACTAATCTAAATGAAGTCATGTTTCTCTTCTGCTTCATTTTGTTTCCCCTCCCCATTTTTTTGTTGTGTGGCCGATTAAGACATCCGGTTCCGCAGCGATAAAACTGATGACGGCGTCAGTCGTCAATCCGGGTGCATATTGGATACATTGATCCTTCAAGGAGTCTATTAGTCTAAATGATGATGAGCCCTTTCTTTTAATACAATCCCGTCTCTCATTCAGCAAAGTGGATTGTATAATTTGATGTCTCAGACAGTTTACGAATTTTTTGCTTTTATATTATTTTTTTTTTTTTATATAAAAAGTTATATGTAATTAACAAATAGTTATTAACTAACTAAATTTCCGGCCTCGTAAATGGAAACACAGTTTCCACGTACTATGGCCAAGGAAATCCTTTCGAAAAGCCACTTGGACTCGCGTGGGTCTCCCCGTTTATGGGAGATCATGCGGCCAAGCTTTTTTAGAAAGGAAAGAGACTTTTCGCCGATGACGCCGGAAGTCTCGACGGCGATGGGAGTGAACAGATACCGTTCAGAGAGCTCCTTGTACTTTCCAATCTTCATCTTCTCGGTTTTGCGAGAGACTGAGCCAGGCTCGACAGCTGAAGAAGGAAGGTTGAGCTCCGAGAAAGTGTCTGAACACGTCGCATCCCATAACAGAGACTTGCCGAACTCAAACGGGAAAGTCGATAGGCCGTCGGGTCTTTTTCCGTCTCCCCTCGCAAGCCCGACGGGTTCGAGGATTGATGGAATCCCAGCGGCCGTGAGCCCCCTCTGAATAACGTCGTTAAGTGCTGCATGGCGTGGTGCGCGCCCTGCACTGCGACGACAGGAAAGGGGATGTAGACCAAAACGGTCAATGACAGCACCACAACGAAATTTGTGTATTTCGCAGATTTCCAATCCAAGACGCAATGATAAACCAATTCGTAGGCAATCTTTGTCTAGTAAGTTACCGGTGGAAGGGACGGGGAGAGCATCCAGCCAGGCCCCACTCCCTGTGCAGCAGCCTGCGCGGAGACATGCAAGTCTGTGCTGATCGAAATTTTTGCGTAGATGTACGTCAAGAGCTTCACAAGAAATGGCATCCCATTGAGCTTGGATACACGGGTCACTGGGTCTTTTGTTGTACAATGAATCCAACAGGTCCAAAGCGGCCACGTGATCAACTGACATTTTTCGTTCGGGTAGGTTTCTGAGAACAATGTCAGTGAGGACACGGGATGATGCCGTTGACGAAAGGAAAGCAGGAAGAGCGATAGACACGGGAGAACGGAGTCCAATCCCACCGCGGCTTACAGGCAGGGTGGATTGAATCCAACCCAGAGGGTCGAAACGTACGTTGCATAGCGACTCTGCTCCGGACTTCAGAATATTTTCAATAACGGAAAGGAGATTTTGTTCGTGAAAACACGGAGAGCTTCTTAATGTATATAGGAGCTTCGGAGTTGAAAAGTAATTACGGAGAAGAAAGAACCCGACATGAGCGTCGATGAGAGAGAGTCTTTGAACAATGCATGACAGAACAGCTGCCTTGTCAATAAGAGTTTGAGACAAAGCCTCGCGACCAATTGGGGAGCCAAGGATGAGGAGGTTTTTTTTATCGGTGATCCGCACGCCTTTTAAAATATCTTCCAGAACGGCCATAGTTTCGACAAAAATTCCGTGTGGGATATTGAGATTTATAACTTCGGATTTGGCAGAGTTTATCTCAAGACCAATAGAGATGAAAGGGCAGGGATAATTACGCGAAGGTCCTCTAGGACAGAGCATGGTGGTCCACATATTGTGGCGTCATCAAGATACCAGATGTTTATAGGGGAAAGGACAGAGTGGGCAATGGAGTTGACGCAGATTGCAAACAACAGAAGACCAAGAGGATCTCCCTGTTGTACACCGGTCGAAGATACGATAACGGAATCACCGAACAAGAGGAGACTTGGTTGAGAGTAAGATAGATGGACCAGACGATAAGCCGAGGGGGCAAGAGCATAGCAGGACTCCAACAGGAAATCTCTTCTGACTGAATTAAATGCGTTGGAGATGTCCAGTTTAACCAAAATAAATTCTTCTGGAGTCTCCATTAGTTCCCTTACAGCATGGGCGGCCGACTCACAACCTCCGCTGATTCCAACTCCCAATTGCGCGGGCAGAAATTTTTGGGCCAGCTCGGGGACTACTGCGTGGCAGACAAGCTTTCCGGCCAATCTGCGAAAAATATTGCCGACGGCGATCGGTCTAACACCATTATCTTTCTTCCCCAGGGCGGTGAGATTAGCAGAAAAGAAAATCGTCCGTGCAAAGTCAGGTAAATCACCCCCGATAAGGCGGTTGCATAGATCCGTAATAGAAGACAATAGTTGGCGACCAGCCTCAGCAGTTAGGGGAGAAATCAGATCTTTAATGTGTCCTGGTTTCAAACCATCGATGCCCCCACTGCTGCTTGGGGAGAAACTTTTGAGTGCCTTCACAACTTGTTCCGCAGAAACTAGTAGTTGTGGAAATGCAATCGAATCAATAGCAGGTAGTGTGCGGTAATTAACGGGATGCGGAGGGTGTTTAGACCTCAGATTAGACAAAACCGATGGAGAGGGAGATAACAGTCGGTTCGAAGAGGCAACAAGTCTGACCGCTCCACGGACATCACCATCCATTAATTTACTAATTACCCTGCGGCGAAAGTAGTTGTTGTCAGGGGAAGTTTCACTGTCCACGGGAGAAGGGGCATCAATTTTGTGAGAGTCAGAACGGGAGGAGTCTGAGCGAAGAGAGTCAAACTGGAAAGAGAACAATGAATTACAATGATCGAAGAGGGTAAGTTGTTGCTTTATTATCGAGGCGGAAGAAAGTTTTTTAGAGTTGCTATTAGAGGGCGGGATCCCGATACCAAATACAGCAAAACCGAAAAGGTGCAGCCAGTCACACTCGTCATTAGAGGACAGAGCGCGGTTGATAGCTGTAGACAAGGAGAGAGCAGCTTGAAACCTGGCTGCCTTAGGAATCCGCGCAGGGATATGGCGGATGGAACGGACACATTGGATACGTCTTAGAGCTTCCTCGGCTGACGGGGATGTTGTGATTGGAACTTTTTCGGGGAATTCTTGCGGGCAAAAGGACTGAACCGGCTGGCGAGTACGGCAGGAAGAAAAGTTCCAAATTACAAGAGAAGCTGAAATGCGCCTGGAAAGATGTACACAGGAAAGGTGGAAGAATCTGTCGCAACTAGAACAGACTCTCCCTTTCTTGCGGTTGTTACTAACTTCGCAAAAAGAGCATTGAACAGAAGTGGGTTGGAAACAGAAAGACATAGAAAGAGAGCAAGATAGAAACAATTAAAAAATGGATGACAAAGAGAAATGGAAAAAGAGAGAGATTATTAGATAGATGACAATTACAAAAATGGATTATAGAATAAGAAATGAACAAATGAAAAGAAAGAAATGAACAAATGAAAAGAAAGAAATGAACAACAACAACAGCAACGTGCAATGAAAAGAAAGAAATGACTATGACTATTTATATTATTTATAATTACGAAATGAACAGAAAAAGTAACTTTCTAGCAAAGTAAAATGGAAATTACATAATCCAACCAAAATAATCCGAGTAGGAATAAAGCAAAAAAAAACTTTAAACGTCTATCAATTAAACATTCCATATGCCCATACGCGGAGCAGTTACTCCAGTTTAGGGATCGGTTTTTGATAATCAAGTTTTCTCAATGTCACTTTCACCCATTTGTTAATCGCCTTGCATACATAATTCTGAAAGTCACAAATAAAAATAATTAATAGTTATTCAGTTTTCGTTTTCGTAATTCTTAGTATTTTGTTACATCAACGTCACCCTCTTAGGGCTCACCTACGTTCAATGAACGAATGTCCAGATTCATATCAACGCGAGTCTAGATTCAGTAGCTACCTTCTCAACAGACATTGAAAACCCGTGCCTTGTCTCGGCTTGCATGCTTTCTAAGGTCTTCCGCAACACCAGTGTCTGAATCTATGCCTTCGCCCTTTCTTCCACGACAAGCGCCTTCAGGCGGGTTTTAAAGAATTTTGACACAAATCCGTCCAAGGTCATAATGACAGAGACGATCTTCACTTTTGCGCGGTGGATCGCTTCCAGTTTTTTCGCCATCAAGTCGTATTCCACTTTGACTTGACTTGCCAAGTTGCAGTGACTGCATTTATTCTCTCCGTTATTAAAAAACAAATTTCGGTCTTGCAGTAGTGACAGGCTTGCTTCAGTTGGGGGAATTGTTTCCATGGGTTAACAACCCGCAAGCATAATTAACATCAACTTCAGTATTCTTTATGCATTGAAACAAAATAGATTGAAAGGGCTTCTTTTCAATTTTTTCCCATAAATATTCACGTTGAATTTTCAGCAGGTCCGATACTGTCAATTCATATACATTTTCATTGTATTTTCAAGATAAGAATTCTACGGTAGTGGCCATATGTGTTTTCTTTGGATTAATGGACGCAGAATTTCTGTTCTTTTTAGGCAGTATTTCAAATCACTATAAAATTGAAGAAGCATTCTTCCCGCTTTATTGCTAACTGACTCCAGGCTACTCCCAAATTCCTTTCTTAAAGATAAAGTCTTTTTTGCCGGTTTCAAGTGGATATGACTGTCCATAAGAATTCGACCGATATTCTTATCAATCACTCTCCTTGCTCAATCACTTCTATTGATTTTAACTTGTCCTGAAATATAGGTTTTTTAATTAAATATTAGATTTTTATTTATGATATGAATACTGGAGTACATACTGTGATCAGTATTACGCCAAATATAGTCAAAATCAATTTGTTAGAAAATATCATTTTATTTTTTCCCCATTTTTTCTTGAATGTCAAATATGTAAGAAAATCGTGACAAAGATCAGGAAATAAGGAAAGTTAAATTAATCATAAATTAATCGGTCAGCAAGCCGGATGGAACAGCTGTTCCCGCGCACAACGGCCAACAGGATCCTTTGGATTAGGAATGTAAATTCCCTAGGATCCTTGGAGCTTGAATGTTAACTTGAACTATATTTTTTAAAATCAATATTTTCGTAAAAAAATACAAAGTAATTTATTTAATAAATAAAGTTTAATTATTATTAGCATATTGATTACTATTTAAATAATTAAAAAAGAAATTGTTTTGTGGACGCACATGACTGACCTCATAGATATCCTGACCAGGGATTTAAACTCTCTTAAAAATCAAGCAAAAAGAAAGTCCGAGCACCTAATAACAGTAATCCAAATCTCCTAAATATAGTCGTGTGTAAACACAATAAAACTGCTTTCAGATATTAAACAAGATGAATTTCTGATTAAAGCCATGTGAGAAAACTCAGTCCCCTTTCTTTCCCCCTTCTTCGAGGCAGTCAATTCGCGAATTCCCTCAGCCGTGAAAATCGGTCTGCAGTCGATCAGATACTGCACCACAAAGTCTGTCCTGGACAACGCAGTGACCAGACTTATTCACAGGCAGGCGTGGACCATCTGGTCTCCCTCCTCTCCCTTCTTGCCAATAACGGAATCGAGGAACTCCGGGTCCTCCAGACGTGTTCTTCGCTGGTGGCAATGTACGAGCACATATCCTCGGATGTCCTCCGACGGGTCATTTCCCTCTGTTTCGGGGTTATTGGGTCACCAACACAAACCACGTGCATGGCCGGCCTGGCCGTGGTCAATCAGTTGGCCTCCTCTGTATTTGATGTGCACTGACATTGAACGACGACCCGTCCACTTCGCGGAGAGTGAGTGACTGTCCTCTCCCCCCGGGACTCAACTCCTATGAGGGGGACACCTACATGTTCATTCAGGTCACTTTTGCCTATATTTCAGGACTTGTGTGCAGTGGCCGGAGGCGACAAATCCAAGTGGATTCAGAAAATGGGGGGCATGCCCTTTCTATTGAACTAATTATTTCAGTATTGAACAACAAGCTGTTTAGCACGGTTTGGGTGTCACATCATTCCAGAAAGAGGTCTTCCGAGACCTGGTTAGGACACAGGTCTGCTCGGTCGTCGTCCAACTCTTGTCCCACGGCCGTACATTCGAAAATCAATATCTGCACGTGTCTTTTTCGGCAAGACAACAATTGATGAAATTGGTATTCCTACTAGTCAGGACATTTGACTTTCTGGTTTGGACACGTTTTGATGTGGTAGGCACTGGAGAGTCATCTCATTGCCGGTCTCCTGTCTAAACTGGTCCTCATGGGAGACCGGGACGTCTTCTTTTATTCTCTTGCCGCAGACACCCTGCAGGCTTTCTTGAGGACGCATTTGTTAGAAGGTTTGGTTGGCGAGAAAGTGGCAGGGCGGTGGAGTTGGAGGACAGTGAGAGGAGGTCCTGCTACTTTAAGGTCATCAAAGTGAGTCTGAGTACATATTCTGCTCTCTGCTGGAGTGAATCCATTTTGTGGAGTCAAAATCACGGAATTGCGGAATTTTATGACCAGCTGGGATTCCGTGTCGGAAACGTGTTTTATCCTCTCATCAAACTGGTCTACACGGACGGGTGTTCAGTGCACTGGTAGGTGACCCTCCTAATCGTCCAGTGTCAATATGGGGGAGGGGGAGGCACCCTCGGTTAGTCCTGCACACGTGCTGAATCTGATCTATGACCAGGTGGAGGACATGTTGGCAAACTGACCCTCTTTCTGGACACGTTGGGAGGTCGTCTGCTCATTTCTCTTGTTTTGGAGGACATTGTGAAATCCCTCAGTCTGTTTATGATATCCTGGTGGCCTCTCGTTGTTATTTGTAGTACTTGCGACTCTAAATGACTAATTTGCTTTCTTTGGTGGAGGGAGTAGTGCGAGAGTGGAATAGGCGGGGACTGACTTGCCAAGTCGACTTGTTGGTGGCACTCGTGTCCTCCGCGATGCTCCCTCGGAGATTCACGGGAGTGTTATCCTACGACAATGTGCACACGTATTTGGAGAACTGTACTGGTTACTGTCGACTTGCAGATTTCGGGTACTCCCACGTGTACGAAGATGTCTATGGAAGTATTCATAGTGTGGTCATATTTCTCTGTACACTCATAGGAACGTCGTAAAAGGGAAATGGCAGAACAGGTCCTCATTCGATTGGTTTCCGAGGGAGGATTGGAGGCTGGGTGGGGTCCTCTTGTGTTGTGTTTTAATGTGGGTGTGTTTGATATTCCCAGAACATGGCCATTTTGCGTGGAATGAGACCTACGTTCAATTTCACTGCAGTCATGGATGTGCTTTCCACCTCCAACTGCAGTGCCTGTGAAGGACCCCCCTTCGAGATTGTGTGGGATAAGATGTGTCTGATCCCCGGACTATGCCGATATGTCAGGTTGGTGTGTTTGTCCATTTGCAGTGCTAAGGACGACCAGCTGCAAGTCCTGTCCCATATCGCCAGACTGGGCAAACTGAGTCACCACGAGGTAGAGGCACCCTTCATGTTAGGAGGACATGCAACTCCTTTTTGCTGCCTGGATTGGGGAGTTGTGTGGACTGTGTGCTGCCAAGGTCGATGTGTGGTGGAATATGGCCACCGACTGTCTTCTTCAACTCCTTTCCTTCTCTAACAAACGACTAAGGACAGCCACTCTCGGTCTTGTCTCAGGACTTGTCATATTCGCTCTCGTCAAATCGTACAGTTCTTTTGATGGTGGCCATTCTATTGCATGTTGAAGTTACTCGGGTGGTCGCCTCCTTCCCCCACGACGAGGAGTGCAGACGAGTTCAACTGGATTGTATCAATTTGATATTATCAACATGTCCGACGGAGGGAGAAGTCTGGTCACTCTTATTGAACAGTCTGAGGGGAGTGTAATGGCCTGTTGTGACATGACAGTGATACCAAGAGGGCATTCAAGACTGTCCAGACAATATCCGAACGACACTTGGAGTATATGTGTGTGGAAAATGTCCACATTCTCGCTGATTTGGTCGTCCAATTTGCCACGGGGAAGGTGGATTTGAATACGAGTCTGTCCTGCATAGGATTACTGGTAGTGTAGTGGATTACTGGTAGTGGGGAATGTGCGACCAGATGTGTTCATGCACCCGGATATGTTCTGTCACATATTCGCCAATCTGTCGGCCTGCTGCATGGATGAGAGATACTCCCTCCGTCGGTCTGCCGTCAACTCACTCTATTCGGCCATCACTGCTAACAACAAGTCCATCGAGGACTCCCAGTGGGTTACACTCCTCAAAGGTCTCTTCGACACACAGACCATGATTTGGGAGACTGTCCTCACTTCCATTACTTATTCGGAGTGGGTCGACACTTTTGTGCAATATTTTGACGGATTATCCCGCATATTCTCCCTCAGAATGTTTTTTCTCATCAAAGATGGTATTTTCCGTGCTCATTTCAGGTGTGTTTGACGGATTCTGGGACAAGTATCTCGACTTGGTGGTCAGGGGTTCACTTCACTCCTCTGAGACCTTGGCGTTGGCCGTTATTTTTTCTTTCTGTCATACTTTGGAGAGATTCCCGAGCTCGGAGGAAATGGAGAGATCTCTGACCCTCAGTTGGAACAATTGGATATCCCTTGGCACGTACTTTGGCCGACTCCGATACACGGATCTAAAGGACAGTCCCAGTCTTCCCTACAGTCAGGCCACGTTTGCCCAAGCATTCGGCCTGATGCTACAAGTCACTCCTTTTTTAGAGTTGCCTTCTAATTTGCTTACGTGGCAGTTTGGATGACGGGAGAATCGGGTCATTTGTGAGGGTCAATTATGAGTTCCTGAGTGTCCCCGTCCTCGGCGAGTTTGCTTCCGTCGTTCAGTCAAAGTCCGTCAACTCACTTACTCAGCTGCAGAACGCTGTCGTCGAAAATTTAATGTTTTTGTGTCAGGTTGTGCCAGTTCAGTTAATAGCAGAGGTTTGAAGTCCATTCCTCTTCTTTCCACGTGGAATTTGTTACACAATTACTCCAATTTATCACTCTGGGTCTCAATAACCCGGTTTTTGAGGACACTCCACTCAAACTGGTGTCGGAGGGGGATTATGGCACGGTTAGACGACAGTGACTAATTCCAGCCGGATTTGGTGCATTTTGGACACGTTTGTTTATCCGTTAAAGTGGTCTCCATTCTCTCCGGACACTGCTCGGTTCTCCGTGGTGGGAAATTTGGGATAGACTGCTTCAAAAAGATAATCGAGGTTGATGTGATTGGTGAGTGGCAGACATTGGGGTACGTTGGATCGTGCAAATACGCCTGTTCCCCGAACTTGTGGAGAGCGGCGTTTCTGGCCTTGATTGAGGTGTTGGAATAGAATATGAGTGGTACTCCTCGTCCTTTCATCTTTGAGAGGAATATTTCTGTGAAATCGACATTGGGGACGTTTTTGGAGGATTATCTTCAATTCGCGGTTGATTAGGTTGTTCTATTGCAGTGTCCCTTCTTCAATTTACCCAACCGAAGACCTCAGGATTGACGAGGATGTCGACTGCAGATTTGTTGCCTTCCTTCGAGTTCTTCTGAGCGAAAATTCCCACATGTTGGACGACTCGCTGATCTCTGTGATATTAGGTTGGCTGAAGAAGGGGTCCCTCCATCAGTCGGAAATTGACTGTATTGTCATATTAGTATCCCAGTGTGGACCATGCGAGACCTAGCGAGTTACTCCGCTCAAATTTGATATATTTTTCCACGTCTTTCTTGGTGGTCGCACACTTTTTCGCAATGGCTATCGAAAGGGAATAATGGTCTACGAAGCGAGGCATTGTACTGTCTTTTGCAAGATAGGAATTTGTTTTTTGCATACACGGGATCACTATGCGTCCACTGCAAAAAAAGCAGGCAGACTGTTGACCATCTAGCCACGCGGTGTGTAGGATGCTAAACAGTGATTATTTCCGAAGACACAACGAAGTGGTAAAGTGTATTTATCACCACTTGTGTCGAATGTATAAAATTAAACGAAGTAGGAAATTGAAGGGACATTCGGTTGTGTCAATAATGTCGACCCAAAATGTCGAAATCAGAGTTGACAATTCAACTGACAATTGCAGAGTTGACAATTGCAGAGTCATTATGACTGAAACGAAATTTCAATTCAATAAACCTGATATTTTCGTTTATGACAAGAGGAAAAGAGAAATTCATTTAATCGAAGTGGGAGTTACCTCGCAAGACCGTTTAAAGCAAGTTGAAGTGGAGAAATTTCACAAATACGACCTGCTTGCAAACGAACTGTCGGTTCTCTATGAAGCAAAAGTGAAGATTATTTCAATTGTCTTGACATGGAATGGAGTTGTCTCAAAGTTCTTTAAAAGTCATATGGACAAGTTATCCATTGAAGAAGGAACGAGGACATACATCCAGTCGGTTGTGCCGAAGAGGACTCTAGAGAGTATGCTTATTGAACACAGACATGGGATAAAGGTGGACAACGAGGAGTACGCCTCTGCCGCCAATCAACTTGCGGAGCTGGCATGTCGTGAGGACACTCAGCTAAACAATTACTTTGACGCAGAAATGAAAAAATGATAAGAATTTTGTTGCAAACTCTTCTTCCAAGCAAAGAAGAGAAACCACTGACGATCTGGATTCTTAAATAATTTAAGATAGAATCTACATAATTATTATTAACTTTCATTGTTAAAATTTGCTAATATAAATTATAATAATTTGATCGTATTTTCAATGTCCAAAGTCGACTGCATCACTGAAAATATTAATTTAGATCTAAATGAGGAAGAAGGTCACAATATTCGCCAAAGAGTTGAGAAAGACGATTCCCCCACAGGGTTATCAGTCGATGAGATTTTGACTCAGTCAAATACTCCATTCTGGAGAAGGGTAGTGCTTTTAAGATTATTTGTAGCTAAGATATGGTCTGCTGGCTTTTTTGCATTGGTATTTGTCGCATTGATTATATCCGTGGTTGTTTTGGTGACTACTAACCCTATCTGTACTGTTCCCTGGGATCAAAAATGGTACCAAAACTCCGTCATTTACCGAATTAATGTCAAATCTTTTTTTGACTCTGATAATGACGGAATTGGAGACTTAAAAGGTCAAACATTCAATTGACATTTCTAGGAATTATTCAAAAATTAGATTATCTTAGATCTCTTCATGTTGGTGCAATTTGGATCGAAGTTTTCAAAACAACCGATGTTTTTGAAAAAAATTTGGTCCCTACGTTGGAGCCGTATAAAGACCTGGCTATTTTAAGCAAAGCATTACGCCAATATGGTTTGAATTCACTATTCTAAATTGACAGACATTAATCTTCTAATTGACTTCAAAACAGAAAATATGGGCAATGCTGATATGAAATCTGCATTGTTGAAAGTGGTGTATTACATCGACGGAATTGTTTTAGACGACCTTGATCCGAATTTATTTTCTTCCGTTTACCAAAAGTTGAAAAAAGTCCTTCCATCGGACAAGTAGTGATACATTAATAATTTTCAGGATAATTGCAATGCAGTTAAAAACTAACATGCAAGAGCACAAAGAGCTTGATTTAATTATTAATAAATTCGAATGCACAACCGTATCCCAATGCTCTCAAAACATCAAACAAGATGGGACTCGCTTTAGCACTAAACCTTACCGAGCTTATACAGTCTAACCAATTATTTAAATCTGTTTAGATCAGTGATGAAACCAATTCACCCTCACGCAAAAACTTAAGTTTACCAATGTTCTTCCAAGGGTGGTCAATCGTCATAAATTATGGGGACGAACTCCTCTCGGTACCAAGTAAGGGATGTTTTTATTTAATAAAAGTTACTGATATTCTCATGGATAGTCAGCCAATCATGAATTGGAATGATGGAGCCGTAAGTAAAGGATTTAGCTCATCTCAAATAACTAATTTTGGATTTTCACGTAATTTCTTCATGCACGGCCTAAAAGTTGGAATTTGATAAAAATGTAAAGATTCAAACTGCTGCTGAAACTGAAATTAAAGGATTCTCAACCATTTCCTTTTATCTGGACATTTATAACCAAGATACATTCAAATGGGGAAGCTATAATGTGAATTCTGAAAACGATGTGATTATATACACTGTGAAACGGGACGGATTTCAGTCATACTTTATTGCAGTTTCTTTAAACAATCAATCAATATCAATGTTCTAACGTTGTTTTAACTGTAAAGGGATGTCGCGAAGATAACTCATGTTTCACATGGAATGATTATGAACATTGACGGGACAAAAAATTCTGTGGAACTCAAAAATCTATTCATCGGAGCCGGGGATATATTATTAATAACTTACTAACTAGCTTTCCGAGGATTAATAACAAAATTTAAAAAATACTAATTCGTAATAACAAGAGAAACCATAAATTACCTTAGATTTCTTTATTGTTCTTTTCATTGGCTTGAGGTTTTCGTTTAGAACTTTTGAAGAGCGCATATTAGTGACTTTCTAGAAGTCGATAATCCCACAAAAAACACAATTTGCTGTCCATAATTAAAGAATTAAGATTTAAATAGCACCAAAATAATTTAAACAAGTATGATTAGTTAAAGTAACTCAGTAAGAGGGCCCTCTTCGGTAAGGTACAAATCTTCTTTTGCAAAGTCAGAAACAATGATAGTTTTTAAAAAGATCGAAAAGCGTTCTGAGGTAATAGAAAATGAATTTACTTGAAAGTTCTTTATATTTTGAATTTTTTGAAATTCCTTTGACAGTAATAAAGTAAACTGGGGTTCCAGCCAGAATGATGAGGAAGGCTCATCCACACCACTTTGGTTTGGAATGGAGTGTGATTGAAAGGAGATAGATTGAGACCATTATAAAGAAAATTGGAAAAAATATATTGACCTGTTACTTTAAATGCTGGCTTGTATTCCTTGTTGTACTTTCTCATGTAAAAAATAATGGAAATTGTCAACGCCTGGAACAGAGTTTCAGCAAAAGTGGTAAAATTAACGATCGAATCAATATCATTAGCTGAGACGATGATAAAAAAAGAGAAATTGAAGTCAATCCTGGCCCAAAATTTTTACGGAGGAGTTATAATCTTTGTTTGTTCGTTGATCACAGATGTATCTTGTATTCCATTAATTTTTCCCGGATTGTATGATCCAGCACTTCATATTTAAATAGCTCAATATCGACTAGTCCAGCGGTTCTCAACCTTTTTTAGACTGGGGACCACTTTTGCACTATAAAATTTTGTGGGGACCACCTTAAATAAAATAAACATTTTTTGGTATTAGCGCACAATTTTTGGCCTCGCCAGGGCCAGGTTTAGACATGTTCGAATATTTATTATAAAAATAACATGAACATTATGAAAATAACAGAAAATTTAATAGTAATTTAGTGAGATTTCTGATCTTGTTTGCTCAGAATAATTTTACTTATATCAGGCTCTATGTTCGACAAAGCTACTCGCATATCATCTTGTACCCGTAATCTATTTCTATATTTTGTTTTTAGAAAAGTCAGACACGACATCGCCATTTCACAGTGATAAGTAGTGGGGAATGCAAGTATTGATTCCAATGCAGTTTTACTCAAAATGGGGAATTCTTCTTTGTGGCGCCTAAGTTGAGAAGGTTTCAGTGAATTGTTTCCCAAAATTTTATGGCAAATCATGCATTTTGCCTTTATTTCATTATTTGGGGCAATGAATTTAGTGAATCCAAATTGTACGTAAGAATCCGACCAAAGACGACGATTCTTGTTAACCATAACTAGAATGATAAACCACGCTAATCAAATCAGATTAATTTCAATGTTTTTGATTTATACTTAATTGTACAATTAGTTTTAAATTTAATATATTGTTATTTTGCGAAAATTCCTGGGGACCACTAAAAATTTTCTGGGGACCACGATTGAAAACCGCTTGATTAATTTCAATGTTTTTGATTTATACTTAATTGTACAATTAGTTTTAACTTTAATATATTTTTATTTTTCGAAAATTCCTGGGGACCACTAAAAATTTTCTGGGGACCACTAGTGGTCCCCGGGGACCACGGTTGAGAACCGCTGGACTAGTCCAATGTAATATTTCTGGGATTATAAATGAATTTATCGGTATTAAAAATCGATAAATTTTAATTTTGAATTAAATAAAAGTTTTGATTTATTCATGTGAGTCACAGGTTTGTTGAATGAGTGAATTATTCTCAGCTCAACAATACTATAGAATGAACCCTATCAGGTACATTGAGTCAGGTTGCCCTAAACTTGACGAAATGCTCAAAGGTAATACGCCAAGTAAATATCGAAGGTGGAATTCGAGGGATATTTGAAGTAAGCGGAGAAAGTGCCTCGGGGAAAACTCAGCTGGCTTTACAAATATGTTGTGCTGCCAATCTTGCAGAATCAGAAGGAAAATTTTCTAAAAATAAATTTCAGTCATTCTGTTCATAAACACCGGAGGCCCTTTTCCTAGTCAAAGACTCTTCCAAATCCTTTCTTTCTTTGAGAGTAAACAACAAATCCAAAACCGATCGGACAGAATATTCGTCGAGGACTGTCGAGATTATGTCATTTGGCATTTTCAACTTACTCATACAGGAATCGCTGATAAAGTGCCTCAAAACTAAAATCGAAGGGCTTTTTCGACGTTTTTCAGTGCCTTTGATCATCATTGATTCCGTGGCTGGAGTGTTTCGAGGAGATGAGAATGTTTATTCTGCACCACAAAAAGCCCGCCAAATTTGTCAATTGGGCTTGGTTCTCCAGTCTCTACAGCGTCGAACAAAAGGAGTTATTTTGTGTCTGAATCAAGTTGCGGATTGTTTAGAGGAATTTATTCCTTGTAAAATCCCAGCATTGGGATTGACATGGGCCCATTTTATGACTGGTCGTGTAATGCTAACTCGTCACTGTACAAGTCCATCCGTGGGGACTAGTAGACGCACTTTTACTGTAATTTCTGGGCCAAATTTGCCTCCTGCTTGTGCGGATTTTGTGATTGATGCATTTGGATTTCATTTTGTTTAATTGCCGCTAGTTTTAGCTCAAATTTGACTTTTAATAATTTTTTTATTTAATTATCAGAAATACAGATCTGTTAGCGGACTTGGAAAAAAATGGAGAAAAAATTCGCGACATACTATCTATAGTTATATTACAAAGGGCAAGATTTTGTAATTTTTTATATGTATATTTGTGACGTGAACATTAAGTTGAGTGATTTGAGTAATTTGGTTCACCTTTAAAAAAGTCCTTATTTATACTAAAATGATTAATGACCATTTGACAAGTTTCTTTTTTTATAAAAATCTTTTTTGCTTGTCGGCTCCTAAATCCACCGTTTCTTAAGGTACTTGTGTCGACTCTTAAAACCATCACTGGGAATGAATGAGATTTTTAATAACACTTTAATTAATTTTATTTTTAATTATTTAGCCGTGATTCTTAAATACGAAGAAAGTGTATTGGTTAATTTCTAGAATAACAAAATATTCAAAATTATTATTATTGCTTAATCTCTAAACTAGAGAGATATTAAATTATAGCTTTTATTTTTTAATTATTCATAAAAATAAAACTTTTGTTAGCTTTTAAAATCTATAAAATACATAATTTAAATATAATCAACTTTATTAAGTGATTTTTCATCTAGGTTTCATAGTTGCTACAAATAAATTCTTATTGATTATTATTAAATATTCATATTTAATGATTTTCACTAAAATATTCATTTTAAAATTATTCTTCAGCATTTTCGTTGTTATTTCAGCAATATTAATGTAAATTCTCATGTTATATAGATTAGATTTTTTCGTGAATATATTAGAAATAAGAGATATTCTATTAGATTTATAAATCTTGCAGTCCCACTTAATTCAAGTAATTTAATGACAGAAAATAATTTTATTACATCGGGGAATTAAAAATTGACATTCATTAAATTGATTTTACCAATAAATTTAAATATTTTGTTATTTTCTGATTGGAATGTGAGGATGATCTCTAATGGGTCATACATCAAACGGGATTTTGCCCAAATTCTACAACAGATACTTATTTTTTTGAAGTATAAAAAGAAACCAGGGTCTATATATAGTTTTTTCGTGTTTAGGAAAACATTGGAGAACATACAAAAAAGAAAGGGATTCCCTTACTAACTAGAATAATCTGACATTAAAAGTCCAGCTGTATGATAACTTAAAATTTTGATTGTAGGTAGATGCCTAAAAGTATCCATTTTTCTTCTTTTGATTGTTTTAATAGAAAAAAATTGTGGAAAGATTTTGCTTTAAAAAATTAATTACTGAAACCTAATAGGCAAGTTTTTGATTAGGAATTCAGTTCTCTTTGAAAATGTATCGATTATATAAGACATGTTCTGATTAATGTTTTGCTTAGTTCGTTCACCAAAACTTTATTTGAAGAAAAATTAAAAAAGTAAGTACAGTGGCTCCTTCTGAATTAGCCATTTTTGGTTCTTCGAAAGTTTGTGAAAAATTCCGGAAATTTGCCAATTCGAGAATAAAATCAATATTTTTTTAATTCAGAGTTTCATTTGTGTTAATTACTCAACAACTCAAGTTTACGGCACAACTTCTAATTCATCAAATACAATTATGCTAAATTATCAAATGAATTTTACAAACTTTTTTATTACAGCGTGTGAAGAGCTAAGAAATGACCTCTTTTTTATTTTCATTCTCTCCGTCAATCGCAATGGACATCACTAATCTAATAAAAAGCATATGAACAACTAAATGAAGGCAAGGGGCCAGGGAAAGCCGGCAGGGTCAAAGAATGAATAGACAGCTCTTGGGAGGTGCTTAGTTGAATTGTTTCTCATGTGGAAGACGAAACACTGAGAATCGGACTATGCCTTGACTTACCGTTTACAGCAGAACATCAATTTTGATGCAGCGTAGGGACAGGCGACTTTGGCTAAGACTCTCTTTCATTTCGTAACATATTTGGAGCTCATTACACATGCAAATCTAAACCAAATCATTTATTGGTCTTTCAGGACTTTGGATTTTACTTTCAACTGTCAGAATCTTTGCCGAGGACAGTGAAAGAGTCGAAAAGGTTTACCATCTTGCACTTTTCTTTCCACGATGAAGCCATTCGGTCTTTGCCAGAGTGACGGAAAGCGTCCTGGCAGATAACTACCTTTCTTTTTAGAGAAAGCAAGTCCCTTGTTTGAATGCCATTAGTGTTGCCTCAATATTATCAAAGATGAGCAGCAACCTGGTTTCTATCAGTTTTCATGCTGAAGAGCAAAATATGTGTGCATTTCATACGCTTTCGAATTTGTCGCCTTCGAAACTTCTGGAATCTGCGACTCAACTTCTTCCTGACACTAAAAAGCGGCATGTAACCAACCTAAGAGTTCTTGCCAATCCAGAAAACAACCGGACGAAATCAAGAAACGAAAGAACCGAGTTTGTTTTCTGATTGTGGTCTACTCTAATAAGACACCAGATGTCCCTTAAACAAAATAATGACACCTTTCACCACTATTTATTTAAGTGGTTAGACAATTTTTCAATAAATCGTACAGATACCTCCAACTTTGGGGTTAGTTTGGATTTTAAATTCAAGTCATACCCCAATTTAATAAAATATCCCCACGTTTTCTTCGAAAGTTCAACGTGTTTCCTTCCTTCACAGCTTCTGAACAGTCCTTGAAAGCCATAAATTAGGAAAGGCTCTATACAGGAAGAGTATACGTATAGGAACGCTTTCGGTTTCAACCAAAATTGTGTAAGACCTTTCAAAATCGCGCTAGCTTTGTTTTTTCTGTTAATTATATGAGCCATGAATCCACAACTAATTTATCGGAAATAGACAAGTTAGTCTTTTCAGCTTTCCAAGATTTAAGCGATGATTCAATTCCAGTTTTGGGAACATTATTAAAAAATATTGCGTTAAAAATTGCTGTAAGACTAAACTTGAGCTCGTTTAAAGCATCAATTGGGTGATTGGACCGTTTCAAAAGGAGGCATGGACTATTATTCAAAACTCTTGATGGAGAGGCCATTTTGAAAGTAGACTGACGGATGAGCACTTGGATGATTTTATTTTACGACATGTGGAAAATAAACAATTATTCAACCCAGCAGAGGATAAAATGTTGTGATAGAATTAAAACTGAAGAAATTAGAATACTTGACATACTAAATAAACTCGAATATAATATGTACACAAAATTTCCCGAAAATCTACATACAGTAAAACCTCTCGAATCCGCCGATTTTGGGACCGACCAAAAAATCGGCGGATTCGAGAAATCGGCGGATTCGAGAGGCAATTTAAATAATATTTTATAGTTGAAATATGAACTTACAATATAGATTAAGTATTTCTTTTTATATACAAATGACTGAATACATAAAATTATTTATATTCAAAAAAATCAGAAATTTTATTTTTTTAATTGATTTTCTTAACATTTCCCCAATTCGCATAATATTTTCATGATCATCTATATCTGCATTTACCTGAGAAGCATAAGTTTTAATAATCTCTAGAGCTCTGAAGGCTTCTGAGAGATCAACTTTTTTCTCATTTGATTCCTCTTCAATAATTGTTTCCTAAGTATAATTATTAAATAATTTGATGAAATGGACATTGATCTATTACAAGTAGAATTTTTCTTTTTTTCTTTGCAAGTTCACAATCAAAATCACTGAGCCACTTGTTAAAAATTTCACGGTTCATCCATGCCTTATTGGAATGGGTGTAGGTAACATATTTTCCAATGTTGAAATTTTTAAAACACCTTGGACTTTTGAATCTTCCTATCATCACAGGCCTTCTTTTATCGGAACCAGAACAAATTGCGCATAATAGTAACGAAAATCGATCCTTCGACAACTTTATTCCAGGCCGTGATTTGGTGCACACACTTTTGGAAGGAATCGCCTTGTAAAAAACACCAGTTTCATCTGCATTATAAACATTGTCCAATCCATATTGTTCAATTTTTAAACTCATTGTTTCATTAAAATCAGTAATAGATTTTTCATCATGATTTACTGATCCACTGTCTCCGTGAAATTTTCTTAACTTGATACCATTTCGTAATTTAAACTTTTCTAGCCACCCACGACTTGCTTTAAATTCTGGAAAATTTTTTCCAAATTTAAGAGCTTTTGCAATTAACATCGAATCTGATAGAATTGCTCCGCTAGATTCCACTAAGTTAATCCATGTTATCATCGCTACATCAATTTCATTAAATTTGAGTTTTGGAATTCTCGTTATGTTTAATTTTTTGATGTCAGTCCTATTCAAAAGGTCCGATTTTGATTTAAGGTCGTCTATAGTTCTCGGAGAAATTTTCTTTTTTAACCGTGAAGAAACAATCCTGGAAATTTGAGGTGCAGAAACGAATGGGTTGTCAGAAATATAACGTAGTATAGAAATTTTTTCGTTGATAGAAAGTCTAACACAGCGACGCATCACAAAAATACAATTTAACGTGTAATGAAAATTTTAAAATGTTAATTAATTTAACTTACAATTAGATAAAAAAATTATTTTTCATAATACTTGAGGAGCGGATTCGAGAAACAAGCGGATTCAAGAATCATTCATAGGAAATTTCAAATTTTTGATTAAAACAAGCGGATTCGAGAAGCGGCGGATTCGAGAAGCAGCGGATTCGAGAGGTTTCACTGTATTTACTATGAATTTAAAATGAAATTAACCTAACAGTAAAGGAAAAGAAAATTTGAGAAACAATAATTCATTATTATTATTATTAAAAGCACTCCCGAGAAGTCATAAAACTAATTAAGCTTCCCTTGTGCCGCGTGAACAACAATACTGTCCCACAACCTTCTCCAGGTGCCTCTTCTCTTTTCCAATTCTCTCAGGTTGTCGAGATCATCAGCAGTTTCGAGTTTCCTCCCAATAATTTTGAGATCCTGATTTAGCACCGATGGAAGTGTTGTCCTTGGTCTTCCTCGAAATGCGTCTCCGCATTGCATAAAATATGTTTCCATAGCAATGTTAGCAGGAGTGGCGACGTCCATCCGCAGAATGTGGCCAAATAACCTCCATCGTGATTTCAGGATTTCGATCGAAAGAATTTCTGAGTTGCATAATTTGTATAGTTTGTCGTTTGTGATCTTCTGCGGGTAGCGGATGTTAAGTGCTGCACGTAATTGAGATCGATGGAAACTGTCTAGTTTCTGATTTTCCAATTTTGTGAGTCCCCAGGTTCCACAGTTGTAGGTAAGGATTGGCAGTACGAACGAGCTGTATATCCTTATTTTCGTTTTTCCAGTTAGCTTCTTTTTAGTTCTCCATAGAGACATAAGCTTTCTAAAGGCACCATTAGGAAGGATTTTCCTGTGTCTCCCAGGAGCGCTCCCAACTTTTTGTGCCTTCTCCATGATTCATCAATGCGTCTTTCCGATCTGCTTAAGGATATATATTCGGTTTTTTCGGTGTTCACAGTGAGAAACCATTTTTCGAATTTGTTCGGAAGCATATTATATATATTTGAGAATTTCTCCGTCGTCCGACACAAAGTCCAAGTCATCTGCGTAGGATATCTCGTGATAATCATTTTTTATAACTGATTTAAAGTCCCTCAGAGCGGCCTCAAGATACACAATAAAAAGCACGGGAGATAGCGAGTCTCCTTGTGGAACACCCCGTGTTGTTTCGAAGTATCTTGATGTCGTCTTTCCGACTTTAACAGCCAGTTGGGTGTTCACTAGGAGAAGGTTTATCATTCTTGTTTTGTCTGAATGGAGGAAGCTCTTTAATACTTCCATAAGGAGCCCTCTGTGAATGGAATCGAAGGCCCGAGTCATGTCTACCCCAAGAATTTCAATACACTTTTTATATTTTTGGCACAGGGCACCAGTCCATCTGTATGTCCAAATTACATCAGCTGTTGATCTTCCCTCCCTGAATCCACTCTGTCTATTGGATAGAAAACTGTTTACTCGGTCTTTGATTCGGGTCAGTATAATTAGCAATAATGTCTTTCTCAATGTTGATAGCAGAATAATTGGCCTCAGGTTGCCAGGAGGTCCTCTCGGTTTCCCGGGTTTTGGTAGTGGAATTAGCAATCCTTTTCCAATATCTAAGTTTCCGTTTCTTTAATTGCTTTGTTCAGTATGTGTGATCACTTCGGGCAGCTCGATTGGTCCAAATTTGACAAGCTCTGCAGGAATGTCGTCTGGTCCGGGGGACCTTTTGCAGTTTAATTTCTTAATGGCATCCATAGTTTCTGTAATATTAATAGGACTGATTATTCGAGTGTCTTGAATGTTCAGAATTTCATTGACTTCGCTATTTTGGTTAAAAATTTCGTGAAAATATTCCGAAATGATTGCAGTTTTTTCAGGTTCACTAATGACTGTTCTTTTAAGTTTATCATGCACAGTAATATGGTTTGTTCTTTTTCCTCTGTTTATTAAACGAACAGCTTTAAACATCCTTGTTCCATCCTTATATTTTTCAATTTCATTGGTTGAGGTGGTGACGTACTTCTGTCTGTTACGGATATGTCTTTTTCGCGTTTTATAACTTTCACGACGTCCCCCACGTTTTCACTTGGGAGCTTTAACACAAGAGGACTGAAATCCATTTACAAACAGCACCAACTTGCACGGGATCTCTGGAATCACCACGTCAGTGTCTGCTGTCTCCAAGAGACGAAGACGACTGAGGAAAACATCACACTGGCTGGCAATTTTTATATTATTACCCTACCATGCACTTGTCGACACTATGGTCTGGGGTTTGCAGTACACCGTCTGTTATACAATTTGGTGACTAGAACATGGGCGGTTTCTGATCGTGTTGCAGTTATGCAAATGAAGTTTGTAGACAAACCTAATTCTATTATATCAATTATCAACATATATGCGCCAACAGGAGCGAGAGTCAACTCCAATCCTGAAGAGCTGGACGAATTTTATTCCACCCTTACGAAAACATATCACTCCCTGTCGTCGTCATATTTAATTCTTATTGCTGGCGATTGGAACGTCAGAGCAGGGAGAGCCCGGTTTGGAGAGACCTGCATTGGGTCGCATGGGAGAAATCGCAGAAACTCTTGCGGAGAGTCCTTGATTCAATTCTGTTCGGCATTTGACCTATTCATATCGAACACCGCCTTCGACCACCGAGCAAGGCATAAAACTACCTGGACAGGAGCAAGAAAAGACAAAAAAATAAAAAAAATGTTTAGAATAGAATAGTTTTTTATTTTTGCAGACCAAAACCCAAAAAACAAGGAAAGATCATTAACAAGGAGATAAAAAAAAAGACACCGAAATGTGTCTTTTTATGCTAACCACAATTATAATTACTTAATATAACTTTCCTCCAGAATCATTTGGATCGTGAGCACAGAGGATTCTTGCAAGTCTTTTAGCTTCCAGTCAAGGTTTACACAATTAGGCAGTTTCAATGCGAAAAGTCTTGTTTTTTCCAACTGTTCGATAAGGTAGTTACTCTTTTCTGTACCGAACTAGCTTTCGTAGCGATATGTGAGTACTGGCTGTACAACCATCTCGATTTTCGAGCTTTTTTTTATGAGATTTGTTTATTACGAAAAAAGAATTCGGTCAAGTGTTCGAAAGCTTCATAAACGGGAAGCCGACGCGATCGAGAAAGAATTAGAGCGTACTATCGCAAGGGATATCCGCTCGAAAAACCATCTTGATTCGCGGGCGTTGACTGTGAGAGCAGACATGTGGGACCCGATCTCCTGAACGAAGCTGATTGCCCAAGGAACCGAAAGTCTCAACCGCGAATGGAAAGAATTGGAACTTCTCCGTAAGTGAGAAGTACTTCCGCATCTTTTTGCATTCCTGCGGTTGTGACAATAGATCCAGGGGCGGATGCGGACATCAGCAGGTTCTGAGGCGAGAAAGAGTCCACACACGTGGCATCTCAGGTAAGAGGCTTCCCCCTGTTGAAGGAAAACACAGTGATCCCGTCAGGCCTTTTTCCGTCCCCCCGGTCGATCCCAGAGAGTTCAAGCATTTTCGAGCTTAGCCCGTGAATGTAGACATCCGAGAACCGATCTCCGGAACGAAGCTGATTGCCTTTCCTGCAATGGAACCGGAAGTCTCAACTGCGAAAGAAGGGAATTCTTAAATCTCCGCAAGTAAAGAGTACTTCCGCATCTTCTTTCTTTTAGCTTTTGTGGCGATTGATTCAGGGGCGGAAGCGGGCATCAGTAGGTTCTTAGACGAGAATGAATCCACACACGTGGAGGCGCATTTGAGTGACATTTCTAGGGTGATGATAAAAGTTAAGCCATCCCGCCGATCGATTCCAGTGGGTTCAATTTTTTTTTTTCCAGTGGGTTCAATTGTAGAGGAAATTTAGAAAGGTAGGCTGATAAGGTTATTTATTGTAGCCTGGTGCGAAATACGAGAGAGCCTGGATTCACACGATAAGTCGTGAAAAAAGATACTCTCACAACATGCAAAGTAAATAAGCCTGCAGAACAGACACAAAAATTGATATTTTAAGAGGTAATTGGACCAAAGAATCTAGGTTGGTCAGACTGATGAAGAAAATTAAGAAATTTAATAACTGGAAGCATTTGATAATGCTTTAAAAATTTAGTTTTATGAATAATTTATATTTCAGTATTTATGAGCTAAAGTAATATTATAAATAAAATATAACAAATAAATAATTATTTTTCCAAATTTTATCAATGCATCAATTTGAATCATTGAGTATACTATTACGTAACGGATTATTTCTCGAAAAGTTCTGTATAAAGTTATCTATAACTCTTACCGTAACACAGAATTTCCCGAAAAACGTAAATATTTGCTTATATGCAGTTTAAAAACTAATGTTTAAACTTTCAATCATTGACATTAATGCTTAAGCGTGAAAAGTAATCTTTGGTGCATTAACAGTAATGATAAATGCGTCAAAACTAATGGTTGAAGGGTCAATGCTTGCGCTCCAGACGTTAAAGCTTCGAAAATCCAACATAAACGTCTTATATGGATAATAAAAAAGAATTTGAGAGTTTTTGTTTAAAAAAGGTATTCCTGAACGATATTATTAATCGTTTTAGCGGATTTTTTTATGAAAACATCGGTTTGTTGTTTTACTCTTTTTGAAATCAGCGTAAACTATCTTATTTAATGAACAACAAATGGCAAATAATACTTGATTTATTTTTGTGTTAGAACTAGAAGATTGACTTTCTATGTGATATCTGAAATTATTCAATAAATGTTAATTTTGTAATTATTATATTTTGAAATAAAAAACAGTAAAAATATTTTAAATTATAATATCAGTTTTTCTTGCTGTGATGTCACTTTGGTCAAAAGTTTCAAACCTCATAAAAATAATAAAACATAACGATGGAATTATCGGCAGTATAAAAAAACTTTACAGGTAAAATAAATATAGAAATCCAGAACCGACACTTTAAAAATGGGAACCCTTGTTGGAGAGGATTCTTTTGGTAACAAATACTTTGAGAATAAAATTTATTTCTATCTTCGAGATCGATGGGTGGAATATTCACCTCAATATAATCTCAGTTATGATGCAACTCACGTTCCAGTAGGATGGTTGAGAATTCGTTGTGTTTTTTAGGCATGGCTGGTTACGCCATACGACTGATTCAATTCCCTCGGAGACCAACTCATTAGATTATAAATGGATTAGCCCATATGTCTATAACAAGACGTAAAAATCAGGGGGACTGCTGGTGTCTTCAGATTTATTGTGACCAGGGAGAACAACCGAAGAAGATTTCCGTCCCTTCCTGCAGCAAAATAAGCTTTGAAAAAAAAGAAAATAAAATTACCTCGACAAAGACATAAATCCTCCATTCATACTCCCAAAGGTCGAGACGGTGACGAAGATGGGAATGATTGTATACATTAGTGTTGATATTTCTTTTCCGAAAGACTAAAATATTAAAAAATAAAGAGAGAACTAATCCAATTGTGCTGGTCGCCAAAAGTTCTTGTTTGGGGATGACAACAAAGTAGGCCAGGTTGACAAACATATATATTGCTATGAGGGAGACCACCGAGAAGACTATAGCCAGTTGAATATTTCTAAAATATTAAAAAATTCACACTTCTTGGGGTTTTCAATTTCCTCGCTAATCGAATTAAGACAATTCCTGCAATTAAATAACAATTCCCAACCATCCGGAATATGTAAATATTCCTGCGTAAAGAGAGAGTGCTATAGGTCCAGCTTGATTTGAAGTGCCATTCATGTTGATATTATAAATAATGGTGGGATCTAGTTTGATAATTATATTTTTACCTTTTCTTATTTCGTTAAGTCCTGCTCCAATTATAATAATCAAAGAAATGGCTTTTGCACCTGTGAATATATTTTGAATTATTGAAGAGAATTTAACACTCAGACAGTTGATTCCAGCGAGAAGAACTATCATTGATGAATTAAAACAAATACTTATGGAAAGATCAGACACAAGTAGTATTAGATATATAGGAGGATCACATGCAGGATAGATAGACTTGAGAGTGTAGTATCCGAATGCCAGGGCCTTCACTGACGTACTGGCTGGCATCACTATTACAAGCAGTGTTCATGAATATAGGAATGCAAAAAAGTTTCCGTAGGCTTTTTGTAAATACGCGTATTCCCCCCAGATTTTGTTATGGCAGATCCCAATTCTCCATAGGACAACCCTCCTGCTAAGGAAATGAACCCTGTCAAAAAGATGTCTAAAAACAATCTCAAAAAAAGGCAACAATCATTTTATAGGTAGCATCTAACTTAAAACGTAATCAAACTCAAAATTTGGATTAACGTATTTCTCTATCAAATAACTGAATGGCTTCTGACCATCAAAAGAAGATTGAAACATAATGATTATCTGAACAGGAAAATCAATTTTTTCGATGTTATCTGTCACCTGCCAGTCATTCGAATCACCCAAACATGTCATATCGACAAAGTTCTACTGAAAGACGACCAATTTCGGAGTTGACTGAATTCAGTTTGGTGGTGGCTTCATCAAGGCATTTCTGGGCTTCCACGAATCGCGTTCCTCGGGCCTCGCTCAGTTCAGTACAACTTCTCCACCACCGACTTTTGCTTGTCTGCCAAACCCTTAGTCGAGTCCCTTTCTAATCGACACTGCAGGCGCTTCTCATATTGACCCACGGCCTTGGTGTCGACGATCACCTGAGATGCCTTCTTTTTTAGTCCTTCCAACTTTTAGTGACATAAAGACATGTTCTCTTCACAACCCTTTAAATCAAACATCCACGAAAACTCAAATCTCCAATTTAAGTCTTTCCAACACGTGTTCAGTTCTTTTCTTATCGGTCTCCAGTCTATCCAAACTATCCGAAATATTCTGTCTTTATCCATTTAGCCACGAAGTGCGGAAGTATGCTTTACCATGATTACACATGGAGGCATAACGAGGTGGTGAGGTCCCTCCATCTTTTGCTCTGCAATAAGTATGGCTTGAGGCGGTCCAGAAAGTTGCGAACCCATCGAGTTCAATCGGTGTGAGAACTCGCGGGTGTGCATTAAAGTGGATGTCCCCATACGCACCTCGATTGTTGTCCAGCACAACAGACCCGATATTGTGATCAATGATAAGGTTACCGGGAAGATTGTTATCGTGGAGGTGGGCATCACGTGTGTGATGACATGGGATGGACTGGTCACCAATTACCACAAGCGGTACTTAAGACAGTTGGGTGTAGATAAGTCTCTACAGGCTTATATGGAGTCAACTGTTCTTAAGAGGACTCTGGAGAGTGTCTCGTTTGATGCTCGCCTATTCAGGCCTTTCCTGACATTTAGTCAGCAAGTGGCGCTGAAATGCACTTTCTTGGAGGTCTACGGTACCGGAGAAGAGAAGGAAGAAGGGAAGGAGGTGCGTGGAGTGCCATCCTCTGCTCACTTCGATGGCTCTGGACTTATTTAGAAGAAATACTTAGTTAATTAGTTTCTTTTTTTTATCAATAAAGGTGGTCTCAGCGAGTAAGAGAAACAATAATTATTTTGCAAAAATTCAGAAATTTTTGAAATTTAAACTCAATTACTAGAGATTTAATAAGTGCGAGTCCTTAATTAGTTTTTTATTTTTTAATCAAATTATGACGTTCTCTAGTGAATTGAGAATAGTGATGATTTGTAGATGGGATGTTAAAAAACATGATCTCGGTTGTAGCAGGAAAATTTTAATATGATTGCTAACTGGCATATTATTGCTGTTCTGCGCTTAATCCAATGTTGGGCTTGCTTTTGCGTATTAAGAAGCATAAAAATCACGAAATTAGTCGAATGTCCTGTGGTTGATAGAGTTCCACGTCTTTCAAGTGTTTTATACACCGGACAGACGTATCTAAGCACATTTACATGAATATAAAAACCTATGATGGTATTTTTTTAGAATATTGATTATGAAAAATTATGAAGTCTAATTGGAATAAGAAGAAGAGCTGATGGCGATCCTGTTTCCCATCACTATTGCTTGGGACACGTTCTGGAGGAGCCATCTTGTCTCCAGAGGATTGTGTGTTCTCAAGGTCTTAAGACGTCCAATACACTTGAGGAAGCACAACGACTCCTTCCCAATCGATCCCAGGGTTTCGACAGCAACCGGCCGGAAAACGTAACGATCGGTGAGCCCATCATATTTTTTCTTCTTGATGTCCTCTGCTTTATCCGCAGTTGTGCCGGCATTGCAGGCACTTTCCAACATGTTTGTCTTTGACAAGGAGTCGGAGCATGTTGAATTTCATACGAGAGGCTTTCCTAAACCTCTGATCATTTACAGCCATATCAGTCTTCTTTTTAGGAATTATCCAAATTATTGGCAGTTCTTCAAACAATATTTTTGGTTTTTGCTCGACCAAACAGTTTCTAAGTTCAATCAAAACTAAAATTTAACTTGTCAATGTCCCATCGGCCTCCATCAAGGAAAAGTCCATACACATAGGCTCCGTTTTCGACTGAACTGTCCAAGGTGTATTGCGTCATAACCTTATTTGTCGTGATGTAATGACAAACCTTAAAGTCAAATGTGAATAAATCAATCGGAATCACATATTTCCGAGCATAATTCTGCATGACTCAAGTTAAGAAGGCCTAGGTGAAATAAAATCCGGAAAGCCAAAAAGTGTTCGGTTTCCCGAAATCGAACCATTTCTAATAATAACGGAAGATACCAGTATAAGGAAATTTCAAATACTATCAAAACCACAAACTCGTATAATAAATATACCGCATGTATTTTTGTTAATATTACCTGTAGAAAATTCAATCTGTCGACCAAGTCGTTGATATAACTGCCCAATGGTTTCATAGAAGGATACGAATTATTATTCCAAATTGACAGTTCTTTGCCAAAACAAGACTATTTCCAATCTCCTCTAACTCTGAATTGAGTAGAACTAATCCTTTTACAGCCTTTTGGAGATCTGTTAGATTTGAGCGAATTAGAGCAGTTAAGCTAAAGAGTCAGCATATGCCTCACTACCGATTAAATCTTACCATTTCTTGCACAAGAACTGTGTTCATACTCTCATTATAGACGACGGGATATTTAATATTAGCCAGTTCAATGTCAAAACTGGAAGGAAGCTTGAAAAGATTATTTTTAGATATTTATTTAAACCTTGGCTAAGATTTCGGAGGCAACCTGGTTGACACTCTCATCCAACTGAGCCGATCCTCCCCGACTACCTGTACCGACGACCAATAAGACCGAGTCAAAGAGTTGTTTAGTCTCCTGAAGTTCTCGAGAAATGTCCACATTTTCATGCATTCCAAAAACCTCTGGAGATTGGGAATTTGGAAGATTCTTCGACTTCTATAAACCATCATTCTATAAACCTTCTATAAACCATCGACTTCTATAACCCGAGGGAGACGACCTGCATTCTTTTTCCGTTGAAGCCGTTATCATCCGCAAATTTGAGCAAGGCATTCATGGGATCGGCTTCAGGGGAGAGCACAAAAATCAATTGAGTTTCGTTTGAAGAATCCAAAAAACTCTTTTGGAGATCAAACGGTGGCGGGTTTGTGAACTTAGTTCCCAATGTTTCAGATACGTAGGAAACAATTGCAGGAATAATCTATAAATTACAAATCAATTAAAACCTTATCCTGCCTAAAACACCTCAAAATAGTCATTTTGTCAAAAGAGCTGAGTTTATTCCATGGATACGGGTAGTCTATCTTTACAGGGTCTTGATGCACGTCTCTCCAAAGATTCTCGGATTCAACCACCGATTTTCTAATGCGGCGTCTACTTTACGTATTACTTTAAGTCTGTAAATGGTTCCAGCTGACTTAGCCGACAAATTTCGTCCCATGATTTGTCTGATAGCCACGAGGAAAGTGGATTGAACTCGGTGTTTTCCAATCCCACGCCGCCAGTGAGCATAAATAAGACATTTTCTGAATTAATAATTTTTTTAGCACTGAATTGAATTTTATTTTACGTTTGAATGCCGAGGCAGAGAATGAACGAAAACAACAACTTGTCCTTCTCAAACAAAGAGCGACATACATTTGAATACAAGTTGTATGTAAAGTAATCGGAAAGGTATCGAATTCGCTTTTCAACTTGTTTAGATTTATTGCTAATAAGAATTGTGCAAAGAACATAACTACCTGTCTTGGATAGACGTTATAAATAAGTTGATAAACCACGTGAGAGAGTACTGGTACATTGGGTCAATATTGGAAAGGTCAGAAATTGAGAAATACAACACTGAAGAATGATTGGCGACCATTTGATAGCAAAGTCTTGTTTCGTTGATCCGTTTTTGAGTCTCTTCTGCAACCTTAGAAAATATTTCAAAATAGAAAGACCTTCTGTTTCTTGGAAATTTCATTTGAAAGTTGCTTTGAAGAGTCTAAAATTTCGATCGCGGTCTCGTCCTCCAAAATGTTTCCTCAGAGTTTTCCAATGTGTAAAGTATCCTATCTTCGATTTCCTTGAGCTGTTTTGCATTTTGAGCAGTTGTTATAAATAAATTTTGTCTTTCTTGTTCCAGTTCTGGTCTAAAAATAGTTGCCCATAGAAATACCTTTCTTTAGCCACCACAATTCCGAGTAGCTGATCTTCCAGCCCATCCGGTGTGATCATAAAATTTATTATTGAGACCTTCGTGGCAATCTCCGGAAGATAGTGAGGGTTCCGAAGTTTTTGTTGTGTTATAAAGTCTAAAATCTTTGCTGTATTCAATCACGGAATCTCCCAAACTAATCATTTCGACTCCTCCTGTTTATATATCAGTAATGTTGTGATTCAACCAGATTTAAAGATTTGCTTCAAAAGTATTGGCTCGAGCGATGTTTCGAGCTCTTCTCCCACATTCTCAATGAGGACAGGGTTCTCAAACTGGATAGAGTTTTCTACAGTTCGCATGTAGTCACTATCAGTTAATTTTACTACAGCCAGTGAGTTATTTTTCTCCATATTCTTATTCCAGCTATTCGACTGGTTCTGAAGATCTATCATCAACGGCCTAAAAAGTATTTTGGAAATTCATCACCATCTCTGCCCGTTGGCCACTATAATTCCATTGTCGGTCGAAAATTGGTCACGTGGAAGACCGTTAATATTCCAAGATTGTATTTTAATTGGTTCCCCCAATGTTTCCGGCGACGAAAATCGGTACGAGCATGGAATTTCCAAGTTTTTGCACAATTTGGTCCATTCACTCGTGCATTTATCTCGATATAAATAAGCAAACGGGCCCAAGTACGATATAAATCCGGCAGATATGAGGATATTTCCTAGAAAGAGGAATTATTTTTTCGACACAACCAGGAAGATTATTTAAGGTGTTTTGGAGGTTTGCAGCCTCTTTATTCCACCTTTCTTTTTCTCCGCCAAGACTTCCAATAAGCTTTTCCGCTCTGACCAGTTTTTTCCCGCACAATTCTACCTAAAACGTGATTATTTTGCTTGCTGCCTGATTTTCAAGATTTTCTTTCTTATTTTGGGCTTCTTCTAAATTCATTTTGAGACTGACCAAGCGATCTTCGACATCCTTTAATTCCTTTTGTTTGATTTTTAAATTTGTCATTGTGCTTTCTAGCTCTTCTTCTGCAATTTTTAGGGCAGCCTTCTTGGGGCCAACGACTTTGGCCACTCGATCGTATATTTCTATAGCAAGAATCCACTTGCATAGTCCCTCAGCTGCAGATGACGCTTTCGCGACTTTGGAAGGATCGAAATCGGGATTTTTCATATATTCGTTGCGCACGACCGCCATTATCGAAGCCTGGAAATTAGCTAGGAAATCTGTACCGGTATGTTGTCTTTGTCGTATTCCTTCAACTGTTGAAGAAACGTCATATCTCCGAGAATTTTCTTTGAAGGACCCCAGTAATCTAATATCTAGAAACTATTTAGATGCTTTGTTACTTTTCGTCCAGTTCCGGCTGGATCGTTCACCCGATCCGGTTTTATTCCCTTCATTACACAGACGACTTCCATAACAAGCTTAACTCCTGAAGGAGGATTAATAAAATTTTTGACAATGACGATATCAGAGGGCTAAGGTCTTTTTCAAAAATTACTTTGAGTGTGTCTAAGGCATTGATAGCAGCTTCTAAGGCAGGGATTGCTTCGGCTAAATCTGCTTCACATTCGTCCTTCAACGATTGTTTTTGATTTTCTTTCATCAGAACCTCAAAGAGTCCTTCAAACCGTTCATTAAAAGACTCTTTAACAATTGATTTCAAAAGACTAAAATCATTTAAAGCACAAAAATACTTAAATAACCAACTCATGTCACTTTTGTCTGTCAGCCGATCATAAAAAACGCGCAAGGTTTCATGCACCCAAAGTCTTATTAGTGTTCGTTTTCTTTCAACTTTCTTCTTATTTATAAGACAACATCCGTTTATAACTCTTGAAAAATCCCGAAGATTAAATATATAATGAGATTTGCTGGGAGTTGGCAAGAGATATTATAGCTTCGTTGTACACTCTCAGAGAGGCTTCGACAATACTTTTCCCAAGTTGAATATAATCAGAAGAAAAGTCCTCTTTCTACAAATAAAGTTGAGACTAAACCTTAAAGAAAATTGTCATTATTGTCGAGAATATTTTTGTGAGAGAACTGTCGTCAAATGGCGTTATTCCGACAAGAGTAAAATGTCTTAATAATCGTTCTGTAACAAAATTTCTTCCCCAGCCAGGAGGACACATAGCAGAGACAAATTGGACGTCTTGAATTGTCAACTTACTAGTGTCCTTGAGATCATACCTATATATATTTTAAAAAGTAATCATACCATGTTTTATGATCAATGACCTGTCTAAGTAACTCGATTGGTGGTTGAGCACCAAACTTCTCCTTTGCTGGAATGTTCAGGTCATCAATAAAGATGACAGCTTTCTTTCCAATATGTGGTCCATGAACTCCCCGCCGTCGTCTTTCCAATTTTGACATGACAATATTCTAAATTAATATAAAAATAGCAAACTTGAGTTTGATTTGCACTTGTTTGTGCTGAAAAGTTTAGGAAATATGCTGAATATTTATCATCTTCTAGTTCATTTAAAAGTTTTGATTGAACATATGAGCTTTTTCCGGTGCCAGTAAGCCGCAGAAAAGAATTAGTCTGAAATATACTTTCAAAAATAACCTCTGGTTCTCTATGGAAATAGACAGTAAGTATTTGTATCGCGCTGTATCTTATCAACGGGGATCGATGCTCCCACGATGAGTTTATTCCAATTTTTCCACGACCCACGTGCTTTAAACTATTATCTGTAGTTTGAAATGAATTTACATCGTAAAAATAGTCGTAAACAGTAAGTTTTTCTGGAAAAGGGAAGTCAAATTTCCCGATCTTTTTAGGCATTTCATTTTTAATTAAATCTCTCAATAAACTATCAAACTTTATTCTTCCGTTTTCGTCTACCAAAGCTCCAAGTGACCAAACTAGCCCGAACAGGAAAGCCGACTAAGTTAGATAATATTAGAATACAGTAATCCATATTTTGCAGTGCCTTTGTTCCACATTTTGAGTAGCGAGGGGTTCTTTCAAAAGCATGTCGATCCAAATCATTAGAGAATAAACCAATCCGATTGAATTAGATGGCGTATAACTCTAAAATATCATATCTCATTTGGTTGTGAACTTTAAGCTGTTTATTGACTAAATTTAGCATTGGGTCGACTAGCCAATCAAACAGATCAAAAATATATTGACTCTCATTCTTCAACTTTTCTGGGAGTGTTTCAAGCCAAGAGTTTAGTAGTGTCTTCCAACCAAGATTTGCTGGCTCCATGTAAATCATTCCACATCTACTGACTGTGGCTGGCTTAAAAAAGATTTATGTTTATGTAGTGAAGCTTGTGAAAGATCGACAGTTTCGAATATGAGACTCATGTTATTCGTAAGTTGAATAATCTTCCCACTCATTAGACATAGTTTTTTGTTATCGTGTAAAACAGTGTTCATACTTTCGATCCACAGAGTATCCACAGGGCCATCAAAAATTACCCATTTTTTGTCACTCGAATCAGTTGAGGCAAATTTCCTGAATGTATTAGCCACAATTCCATCTGTCCACTATTAGGTTGCTAATCGGCTAATATTACCTCGTGAGAAACGATATCAAATTGGCCAAATAATTGACCTATAGACACAGCTTTGGGATTTACCGTCTTGGATACCACAGGCTTGTAGTTACTATCAGTTTTGCTTAAAAGTGTTAGAGAATCAGAAAGTGTCTGTATAACAGATGTTTTGGCTCCGTATGACTCCCCCACAAGCATAAAACTATTTTAGACTCAAAAAACCCACCCATGTCTTACTAACATCATTTCATACATTTGAATCAGTTTGGACACAAAATACTCTGTTACTTGCAAATTTTTTTCTCAGAAACTTGGGATATTGCACTAATCAAATGTGTGTAGTCTGCTTTCGGGAGTTGTACTCCTGGAAAAAGGTCGGAAACAATTCTCTGGAATAGAGGGACGTCATGAGACAGAAATTTTGGCAAGTTGACATCAATAATTGAACGAGGGAGCTAAATGTGAGATTAATTTTATAACTATAATGTTTTCATCTTGATCAGGAAATGCGAGTTTCAAATTTCAGATTTCCTGCAGCAACTAACACTGCTTTGACAGCCCTCATTCCATAATCGTAATGAAATTGCGACGAAAGTTGCTCAGAACAAAGTCGATATGTCTTTACAATCTTAACAGCCAGTTCCCTGGCGTTGAAGAAACCAAACGAATATAACATTATTTCTCCTATCATTGCGTAGTCTGGGACCATCATAGCCACTGGTCTAAAAAGAACCTAAATGTTTTAAATATCGATAACAAACTTTTAGATTATCTGGTAACTCTGACCGGCCGCCATATCCAGGATTCATTGTAATGCAGATGTAACACTGAGGATTTAGGCTGATATCTGTCCCTTCGAAATTAAACGTTGTTTGCTTTGTTTGCACTGCACGGATAATTGACAGAATCTGTTAACAGTACTTTATTAGATATTAAAACCTGATGTGCTATCACAGATAAGACTTCTAACTCGATTCTATTGAACTCGTCAAAACAAGACCATGCCCCGGTGGTGGCTAACCCTTTAAAAAACGATGAGAACATGTAGGTCTAAATAATGAAAACCTTTCCCATTGCCAAATAATCAAGTCCATCAGAACAGTTAAACACAACACATTGAACAGCAATGGCTTTGGCGAGGTCTTTGGTGGTTCCATCCACCTTGAAATAAACATTGATTTTGACTTTTTATCTGCTTTCTGCCATTTCTGTACAATCGTGAAAAGTCTTTGGTATATTTCCAACGAAGAAAATATTTCAGATGCTTCGTCGTAGTTTGTAATCGCGATCTTCAACAACTTTTCTTCCTACCAATCTAAATAAATCAAATGACCTTGTTGATCCATTCTATCATTTTCATTTCTTCGTTCAACTTGGTGCTGTCTGTCTGATGTCCTGAAGGTATTGAGGTAATAGCGACTGTTCCCCGAAATCAGCAAATTCTTCGACGTGTAGTCTTAGTTGATTTAATTTTAGCAACGTCTTCTCCTTTTGCTCGTTTAGAATTTCTTGTCTACTCACGTAAACATTCTCAATTAGCTTGAACTAAATATAAGAAAATAACCTTTTCATTTTCATCAAAAATATTGTTTATTGATTTGAACCATAAAAATGTTTTATTATTAAGTTCAATGTCTTCTTTAGTAAAAAGGTAATAGTCAATCAGCCAGTTTAACCGCTCTTTCGACTCCTTCGAAAAATAAATAAAGTAATCAGCCTCTAATCGTTTGTTCAAACTAACCATTCCAACTGTGCGAGCTTTTTCAATATATTTTGTTAGTTCTATAAGTTCTTCTGTGTTTTCAGGTTGTTTCACTGCATTGTTAAATATTTCCTCGAATTCTTGGCAAATTCTAAATTCAAATTGATTTTGTAATACAAAGAGTTTTCGTTTCTATTGTCCGTTGCTACTTTTTCCAAAAGAATCGAAGATATTCAATGGGCTTCTTCCGCCAAACTACTTTTAAGTTCTTCGCAGTCGATACATATACAGTGGTCGTCAAAAAAAATTGCTCACCAATGTTTATGTCTTTATATAGCATTATTCTGATTTATTTTTTTTGTAAACATCTTTAAGTAGTATTTTATTATTATACCTTAATTTTTATAATAAAATTTTTCTTTTTCATTTACAAATTTAAACAAAAACAAAAAATTTCAAGACAAAAAACATTAGCACAAATTTGGAAATCTCATTATCAGTAATTAATATGTCCTCCCCTTGCTAAATATAAAGAATAACTCCTTTTTCTCATTGAATTTACTAAGTTTTGTAAAAACTTTTAGGAATTGACTGCCAAATTTTCATAATATTTGTCTTTAGATCCTCTTTACTTTTCGGGGGATTTTTAGCTAATTCTCTTTTCATAAAGCACCATACATGCTCTATTGGATTAAGATCCGGTGATTGCGATGGCCAATCAAGAATAATATATTTTTTGGTTTCGAAATATGCCTTAACCATACGAGATGTATGGCATGGAGCATTATCCTGTTGAAAAATAAACGAGGATAAGCCCATTTTTCCAGCTGATTGGTCCAGATTATTAGACAGTAATTTTATATAATATCCAGAGTTCATAGTTTCTTCGATAAAAACCAAATTGCCTACACCACTATACGATATACAACCCCAAATCATAACTCTCTCTACTCCGAACTTAACAGTCGGCAGCAAATGTGCATTTTTTAACTCCGTTTTATTTTTTCTGTGAACAACCTGATGTTTTCTGTTGTTAAAAACATCGAACATTGACTCATCTGAGAATATCACCGATTTCCATGTACTATCAGATATCGATAAAAATCGTAGTGACGCAGACCATCTCGAAATAATATTTTTTGAGAAAGCAATGGCTTTCTTTTTGCTACACGACAATATACCCCATTTTTATTCAAAGTTCTCAGAATTGTCCTAGGGGAAACATCAATATTGAAAGTTTCTTTAGTTTTGTTGGACAAATCCACTGTCAACAATGTAGGATGTGATTCGGTTTCATTACATAAAAATTGTATTTGGGGGGAACTTAGTTTCGGAAGACGTCCTGAGCCTGGTCTCCGATGCAGTGTTCCAAATTCTCGAAATTTTCGAATATTAAATGAAATTGTGGAATACGGCAAATTAAGTATTTTTGAGATTTCTCTGATTGATTTACCCTATTTAAAGTACGCAATAATCATGCCTTTTTTAAATTCAGTTAACTGTTTCTTGGGAGAACGTGGCATATGCAATAACAAGAAAAGTGAGCAATGTTTTTTGTCACGAGATTTAAATTTTTATGCTTTAAATTCCTTATATTGAAATAAAATCGCATAAATAAATTAATATACTAGAGAATTAGAATAAAAAATGAAACGTAAGATTAAATTTTTTATTAATTTGTCAATAAAAGCATGAAAAAATGGCTGAGCAATTTTTTTTGACGAGCACTGTACATTTCACATATTCATACCGAGGCAGACTCATTATTTTCTTAGCGATTCCACGAAAGTAATCAATATGCTATGTATATGGAACAAATATTACTTGGCAATAGTCATCAAACATGTGATCTTGTTTAAGATATTCCGTAAACTCGTTGATCCTACTACCATCTGCAATGCTTCCATAAACCTCCCCTAGAAAGATTAAATCTACATTCCCAAAACCGTAGTATTCAATAAACTGCATAACTTGCCCATAAAAATAGATGGCAAAGGAAGTGATCTGTTAAACACAGTTTTTACAAACTCTTCGTCGACCTATTAATCGACCACAAAACGAATACTCTTGTGTTGAGATATTTCTCGTCGTTCTTTATCCAAGAGTATAACGTCGGAACTGTTTGTAGGCAAGTTTTAATCTTTAAGTGAAAATAACACAGATTTACTTTTTCTATAGGGTAGTAAAGAATTTTTTCAAAATTTTTGTATGAAGGATATGTCTGCATCACATTGTTGTCGAAAACCAACTGCATGCGGAAGACTGGTGAGATTTCATCAGAGACCAAAAAGTTCACCCACTCATCTAGAGACCGAATCAGTAGGTCTCGTATCTGAATTTTACGTCCTATCTTACTTGAATTGACATAAGGGAGTCGATGCAGCTATGAATCTTTCGCTGATTCCTCACTTTTTAAAGTGATTCTGAGTAGTCGACAGTGACCATTCTGATGAGCTGACTGAACCAATTTTGCATGATATTTGTACAACGCTTGTCACATGCAAATTCTACTGTTTTGTGAAATAGATCATATTCGTAAGGTTTTTCATTCCTATTATTGAATAATTCTTTGATATTGCTCACATTGCAATTTCGATATCCAGAAACGTAGTTGTCAGCAATGTGTCGTAGTAGAAATTCCGAATAGCCACCAATAACGGATAGAAACAAAACAAGTTTTTTTCAAGATACTCCAGACTATTTTTAAAAGATTTATTCCATTCTTTCTTCCCCCCAAACTCTCTATATTAAAATTTTATTAGTATTCTTTAACAGTTGTCTCGAAATGGGGATCCAATTTTCATCTGATTGTTTTGTCTCGGGATTTTCGCCATCTGTGGCTCCATACAATGTCTGCCGTAGACCTCCCATCTCGGAACCTACTTTGACTCGGTGATAGGTATTGATCCGCCACACCCTTTATCCGCCTTAGTGCGACGTTTGCCAGCACCTTGCGTATCGAATTCAGGAGTATTATCGGGCGGAGATTTTCTACTGGTTTTTTTGGTTTGTTCGGTTTTTGTATGGGTATTAGTAATCCATTTCCAAGTCCCAGATCGGTATTAGTTTCGAAAATTTCATTTAGGGATTTTGCAATTGTGTCGCTGAGTTTTTTTGGCCCATATTTTAGGAGCTCGGGGCTTATGTTGTCCGGCCCAGCACTCTTTTTGTTCCTCAGTTTATTTATCGCTAGTTCCACCTCTTCCGCTGTGATTGGGATTTTTAACGCTTTTGCATCTCCCTGAAAACAGGGAAATTGTCCGGCCCAGCACTCTTGTTGTTCCTCAGTTTATTTATCGCTAGTTCCACCTCTTCCGCTGTGATTGGGATTTTTAACGCTTTTGCATCTCCCTGAAAACAGGGAAAGTCCGTGTTTTCTTTATTCACAGGATCAACACTAAACTGATGGAGGGAAATGTTGCCAGCGCTGTCCGTGTTTTATCATCTGATGACAGAGTTCTTTCCATTACACCAAGTGTCCTCGCTGAGCTTAATGCAAAACATCCGAGTCCCCCCGCGGACCTTCGCTCTACTACTCTAAACTCCGATTACCCCGCAACCTATGCCCCCAAAGAAGATGTTCTAGATGCTATTAATTCCCTCGCAACCGGCAGCTGCGGGGGCATCGACGGACTACGCCCAGGGCATGTGAAAGATCTACTCTCAAGCCACACCTGCGAGGCCGGCGCTCGGCTCCTCGTCTCCATAACTGCTCTGACAAACATGATCATCCAGGCACAAATCCCCGAGTACGCTCGGGACCTCCTATTTTCTGCAAACATCACCGCATTGAGGAAGAAGGAAGGCGGGATCCGCCCTATTGCTGTTGGTACATTTTTTCGCCGTCTAGCTTCCAAAGTAGCCTGTAGACAAGTTACCAAGTCTTTGGGCCAGGAACTACGCCCGTTTCAGTTGGGCGTCGGTGTCCGCGGCGGCTGTGAAGCTGCTGTCCATGCCGCAAGAAAGTTTATTTCCGCCTCGTCCGAAAGGCCGGATAACGCCTCTGTACTCGTGAAGCTAGACTTGACAAATGCCTTCAACAGTCTTCGTCGGGACTGTATTCTCGAAACTTGCTACCGCCGTGCTCCCTCAATTGCCCGCTTGGTATCTATGGCTTACTCCAAGCCAAGCCTTCTTATTGCCGATGACCAAATCCTACATTCCAGCAACGGTGTTCAACAGGGAGACCCACTTGGCCCGTTGCTTTTTGCCCTGACGATCGATCCTGTTGTTCGGAACATCTCATCTCGTTTCAATGTATGGTATTTGGACGACGCTACTATCGGAGGTCCGGTAGCTTCTGTCCTTAAAGATTTGGAAAATCTGATCCCCTCCCTTAATTCTCTTGGCCTATCCATCAATCCGCTCAAATCCGAAATTGCCAATATTGGCTTTACCCCAGAAGATTTTACCTCTGTATTTAATACGTTCTCGAATGTCCTTCCAAATATCCGCAGGACCTTGATTGAAAATTTGAAAATCTTAGGGTCCCCTATATCTAATCTGGGTGTTGAATCATCCCTATATGCTAAAACATCCTCGCTGGTGGCAATTTCTAACAAACTAGCAAAAATCGATTCCCATTCCGGCCTGTTTTTCCTACGCAATTGTTTTGCAATTCCAAAGCTTCTATTTATCCTCAGAAGTGCCCCATGTTTCTTTAACCTGAGGGCTCTCGAATCATTTGATTTTTCGCTTAAATCCAGCTTGGAGTCCATTTGCAACATTACCCTCGATGAGATCGGTTGGCAACAGGCCATCCTTCCTATAAGCCATGGCGGTATTGGTATCCGATCATCTGTGGACCTTTCTATCCCGGCGTACTTATCTTCAGTTAATGCGACAAATGATCTGGTCCAGGAGATTCTCCAATCCGTAACCGAATCATCTATGGACACAGAGTCGGTCGCCGCAGAAAGTTGCTGGAAAGGGATGTCTCTGGAAATCCCGGAGAATACGCACGCTCAAGGCCAATGGGACCGGATCCTTTGCGACCACAAGATAAACAGTCTCAAGCCGAAACTCAATCAACATCGCTTGGCGTGCTTATTGGCCGCCTCGCAACCATACTCCGGTGCATGGCTTACAGCAATCCCTATGGCGTCAATCGGCACCTTAATGGACAACGACTGTGTAAGGATTTCCGTCTCTCTCCGCCTCGGACTTCCCATTTGCAAAACACACCAGTGCCGCTGCGGTTTAAGAGTGGACCCTTATGGCCATCATCCCCTCTCCTGCTCACGTAGTGCCGGACGTTTCCCACGACACGCCGCCATCAACGACACCGTGAGCCGTGCCCTAACGACGGCGGGGTTTCCTAATGAGCTCGAACCAGTCGGGCTCGACAGAGGCGACGGTAAGCGCCCGGATGGCATGACAATCTTCCCGTTTGAAAAAGGGAAATGCCTTATCTGGGACGCCACCTGCTCCGACACTTTCTCCGCCAAGAATCTAATTGCCTCCGCTGCGGAACCGGGCTCAGTTGCAAAGCAGGCGGAACTAACAAACAGAAGAAGTACCGGGTCCTGGCCATGAATCACCTATTCGCTGCAGTCGCGGTGGAAACCTCTGGAGTCATCGGTCCGCAGACGCTATCGTTTCTCCGTCGCCTTGGATCTAAGCTCGTGGTTGCCACGAAAGATCCCAACGAGTCGATCAGACTCTTTCAAAGGATCTCATTGGCCATCATGCGCGGGAATTGCCAGTCGATTCGCTGCGCATTTTAACTCTTTTCGTTTATTAACAATAAGTTTGTCATTTAAAAAAAAAAATCAAAAAAAAAATCAAAAAAATCAGAAATTTTATTTTTTTTAATTAATTTTCTTAACATTTCCACAATTCGCATAATATTTTCATGATTAAAAAAAAAAAAAAAAAAATGTTGAGTAAGACAAAGATTCAAAAATAATTTTTTCAATAGATAACCGAAGGAGGGAAGACGACCTTAAGAAAAGAAGTTTTTCGTAAAGATAGAATTTATTTTCTGTATGCCTCTTTTTTCCTAATATTTTTTATTATTCAAAAATAATTTTTTAAATAGATAACCGAAGGAGGAAAAACGAAGCTGAAGAAAAAACGGTCAGCTTAAGGTAATTAATTAAATCTTTTTTGTGTGTCGCTTTTTTGGCTGCTGCTACTCTGCCTGCCGCATCTCCGCCTGTCCCATTTCTGCCTGCCCCATTTCCGCCAGTGGTTTGTCTAATCAAGGTCACTAAGCTAAATCTCCGGACTATAAAGGCTCTTAAGCATTATCTTAATTGGCTGTTAAAAAAATTAGACAGGTTGTTGCCGTGGCGGCAGAGATTTTTTTTGTTTATACTATTTTACAAATTTTTAAAGTTTTTTTTATTTTTTTGTTTTTAAATTATTTATTTTTATTTGTTTTTTTTATTTTTTTTGTTATTTTCTAAAAATTCAACCGGATTGAATTTTTAAACTTCTTAGATGTCGAATGCCGAATCATCTTTTAAAGTTAAAGATAGGCGTTCCAGTGGTTTTATTACGAAATCTTGCGCCACCTAAATTATGCAACGGAACGAGGTTAGTTATCAAAAATTTGATGGCTAACGTAATAGAGGCGACGATATTAACAGGTAAGTATAGAGGTGAGGATGTTTATATTCCACGAATTCCGATAAATTATTGATATCTTTAATCTCGCACGTATCTTTAGCCACTTGGGATATTTGGTATATAGTTGAATCGATTTGATCATACGATTGGGATATTTTCGATTATTTGGTGCCTCTGGAAATAATTAAATCTCCTTCACTGAGACAGGGATACATCTGAAAAGTATATGGACGAATGTTGTTCACCGGTGATGCCCAAACTAACACACATCAATATTCATTGCTAACATGCTCCTCGACCATTCTTCTAGGGGTTGATTAGTCATCAGCGTCCATAGGGACATCTCCGCAAAGGATTGACTGTATTATGTCTTTATACGACAAGTTCAATGGACTGCTACTGATGACATCATTTCTCTTTTTTAGAGACAGAAAAAAATGCCCAATGGTTATTTCAAGGTGATAGATTTGATAAATTCTGCGTTATTGTTACTTTTAGTTCAAAGATGTTTATTTCCAACCTAAAAACGTGATTTACGAGGAAAAAGAAAAGTTTTTTGGTTGAGGTGGTGAAGGTCCCTCTTTTGCACAAATGTCTTTCTCACGCTTGTTATCTCCAGACTCAATCTTGTGTATCAAAAACTTCAAGAGATCTGTAACAACACGAGCTGACCATCTGTTCCCCGAAACGTAAGAAAATAAAAGAACATGGAAACTCTAAAATAGCACACTCCAAACGACATTTCACTACGGCCTGGGGTTTGTATCAACCAAAAATTAAACAAGCATTTATCCCGGGTGTGGCCTTGTTGGAGATTAATGGTATGAGCAAGACTATACCCCTCAGTTGAAAGGACTATTTTTTAATTAAACAGATTTTTGTATTTTTTTGATTTATTATGTTAATGTGGAAGGAAAGTTATAAATTATTATATTAATGTCACTTGATGAGGTTCTTGTAGTCAAAGGAATTTTAAATGACTTCCCTGACTCCAGTCGAGTATATTTTTAGAAATAAAAGTAGATCAAAAACTGTTTAAATAAACTCAAAAATATGAAAAACATCGAGTTTTGTACAATCGCAGTGTCAGGCATAGGAAGGACGGTCGCTCTCTTCCGAAACCATCCTGGCTCGGTGGGCTTTATGGCCCGTGCTCTCATCAGAGACTGGAAGACCTTAATCCTGGCAACTGTCCCCAACGTTGATCTGATCAACAAAAATGATGGTCTCCCTGTGCTCATCGACAAGCCCAAATTCCTCAACAAAATATATTTCCAACGAATTAAACGCAGCAGAGAACGAAAACTACAACAGGCCCGCCAACTTATCTCCGCACGTGCTATTCCCGAGATGACTGAGCCTTCACCCCAAAATGCATTTCCCGCCAAAAAACAGCCAATTCCCGCCAAGGAAGTCGTGATTTCAGATACCATCGCCCGTGTTATTCCCGAGATGACCGAGTCTCCACCCCAAAATGCATTTCCCGCCAAAAGACAGCCAGCACAGGAAGGAATGGTTTCAAATAGTGTCGAAAAACGGCGACGGTACGAGGGAGGTTTCAGTAGTGGCGGGAAATTGTCCTTCGAGGATGCAATGAGCACGTGTAGTGAGGCTAAGACTCGGATCCCTCGGAAGGCAGTGAATAAGGTGGTTGAAGGACTGAGAGTGTAGATCGTGGACTCGATTTTGGATAGGCCTTCGAGGACAAGCCAAGTCCAAGATTTGTCACTTTCAAAAAAAACATCAAAAACGCGGGTGTTTTCAGGACAAAAAAGAGTGAATAAGGGTAAGGAATTAAATAATGTGGACAGACGTGTCATCCTTAAAATCCCTGTGTCTGGAACATTTGTTAGGGAATATCAACAGTATTCGTATTGCCGGTGTTGTATAGATAGAACACGTCGGATTGGTCCCTCTGCAGTTGTTCTGGCCCGTCTTGGAAAAGTGCACTCCCGAGCAGTTGGCGAGGATTGAGTATTATAATCCTGTTGTGTGTTTTGGTGACTTGTAGATGTTTGTGAGTCACACACAGTCATTGTGGAAAGATCATTGTGCCAGAATTAATACTCGATCCAGTCGCGGAAAGAAGGAGGACCAGAATTGGCGAGAATATTATGTGGTTAGTGATTTGTTTTATGGGAAAGCAATGTAAGAAGGAGAATGAGAGGATGTTGGTCAGGTTTTCAAAGTCTATGAGTGCTTCTTGTTGTGAGGGGACAAAGAATGTTGGAGTGTTGTCGCGTGTTGTGAGGAATGTGTCAATATATTCATCCCCCATTAAACAGCGGGGTGATGGATGGAAGCGTATTGGCCGTTTATATAAAAAATTATATGTATTCAAATGTATTAAATTTATTTGATTGTATACAAATTGCTCAATCTTTGTGGTGTTGCTGATTACGTCAAAAAGTTATAGGCACATCTGAGATTATTACGGGGGTTATTCTCTAAATTAAATAAATGATCAACAACCTGAGAGGAGCATTTACTTTCAAGATTAAATAACTATAAAGTTTACTTCATTTTGTTCCATTTGTCCGTTCCTGAGTTGTCTACATTTTTCAAAAAAATATGGACCTTCTAAAGATCAAAGAAAGCCTCCAAGTATATATAAACAGTTAGATTTAAAAAGCATTGGAAAAATGAAAGTAAAATACACATCTTAGGTTTTTATCATATATTTTTTTGCATGAAAGAACTGTTTCTAATTTAAATTAGTTGCACTCCTCACGGATTGACAGGCAATCCTCACGTAATATCGCGATCCGTTGAAAAAGCCATTCAAGGTTACACATTTCACCGGTTTTGAACGGACCAGTTTTACATAAACTTTTTATTATGACTTAATCATGTAAATTCTATTTTAAATTATTTAATTAAGAATCCAAATCGTCAGTGATTTTTTTTCTTTGCTTGGATAAATAATAAATAAGTGATTTTTTAATAAATAAGAAGAGTTTTCCACAAACTTCCCTTAATTTTCCATTTCTGCTTTAAAGTAATTGTTCAGCTGCGTGTCTTTGCGACATGCCACCTCCGCAAGTTGATTGGCAGCAGAGGAGTACTCTTCATTGTCTACTTTCAGTCCGTGTCTGTTCAATGAGCATACTCTCCAGCGTCCTCTTCAGCACAACCGCCTGGTTATGTCCTAGTTCCTACTTTAATGGATAACTTATCCCTATGAATTTTAAAAAATTTTGCCGCAACTCCATCCCATTTCGAGACAATTAGAATAATCTTTACTTTCGCTTTAAAGAGGATCGACAGTTTGTCTGCAAAGAGGTCGTATTTGTTAAATTTATCCACTTTAACTTTCTTTAAACTATCTTTTGAGGTAATGCCCACTTTGATTACTAAATTTATTTCTTTTTTCGTAATCAAAAATGTCATGTTTATTGAACTGGACTTTCGTTTCAGTCATAATTAACGTGTCAACTCTGATTTCTACATTTTGGGTCGATGTTATCGACAGAACCAAATGTCCTTTCAGTTTCCTGTTTTGTTTAATTCCATACTTCGACATAAGTGAAGATGGACACACTTAACAACTTCATTATGTCTTTGAGAAATCAGTTTTTAGAATCCTACCACATCGCGTGGCTATATGGTCAACAGTCTGCTTGCTTTTTTATCATGGACGCAGAGTGATCCTTTGTATGCAAAGAACAAATTCCTATCTTGCAAAAGACAGTACAATGCTTTGCCCCGTGGACCATCGTTCCATTTTTAGATTCATTGCAAATACCTAGATACGTCGATATTTGACTCCTCAAATTTAAACATTATCGAGTGTATTGATTTACAGCTGATTCTGTTAAGCAAGAGTTTTCTTTTGAGAATAAATTTAATATTAAATTTATTTTGGAATAATTTCCAAAAACAAATTATCAAATCCAGATATTAATTAAACTTATCCTTCTGATCGCTACACTCTCTATTCCCAAAGTGATTCAGGTAGGCAAGCCAGCCTCTTTCCCTTCGAGGTATTGACAGGCAGGGGCGATGTTGAAGTCATACTAATTTGGTGATAAATATCGTTTATTCTTTTGTCCAGTTCAAGCGTTCTTTCCCACGGTTCAACTCTGTTTTTATAAGAAACAAACAGTGACCTCAAGGGTCTTCTTTATAGTGAGTAATTGAATGTATGCATACGTTCTCTCACTGATGTTAAGCGAACGTACATATTGTAGAAATTTTTGAGTAACCAGCCCATCCCATGTTAATACAATGGGTACTATCTTCAGTTTCGCATAATAGATTAATTGTAACGAACTGCTGTTTGGGGGTAATGGTTGTATTGGCAGGTGATTTTAGATCCTGCCAATTATTTCTGATTAATTACCGTTTAGATTGAAGCTGCAATTTTCTTTAAAAATGAGTTTTGCAATGACAATAAAACAAGTCTCAGGGACAGTCATTAAAGGTTTATAAGAGTGCAAATGGTTTTCACATGAATAGCTGTATGTGGGATGCTCAAGGGTAGGCAGAAGAGAAAATTTATTCATATATGTCGTGGAAGGACGGACGACAAACATTTTTTATCAGCGGGCGTTAGAATAAGTTTACATCAAACCGGGTCGTTTTATCTATATAAACTTGAATTTTGTTTGGCGCCGATTCTGTATTCGGATTCAAAGAGGTCCCTTTGTCAAATGATATAGTTTATCGAAAAATTCATGATATGTCTGGTGATATCTTGTCTCAGATTGTTGATCGTATTAACTGCAGCTCTTCTCCGATAAGCATCCAGTTTGATAAATCGACTGATATAACTTTGATTTGTCACTTGGTTTTTTTGTACGTTTTGTCGAGGCAAACAAGATCGTTGAGGATTTTCTTTTTTGTATCGATCCTGATGGAAGAGTACGAGGTCAAGATATTTTTGCTGTTGTTGACAAATTTATAAAACTTAATTCAATTGACAGGCAGGGGCGATGCCATTGCACACGCGCGCTGTTGTGGTGTGAAGAAAAAGAAAAAAGAAGAGAAAAAAAGGAAAAATCGGAAAAGTAAATGCAAGAAACTGCAAAAGAAGATGAGATCTGCAAAAAATGCAACACGATGAACAAAAAAAAGAGGATGATCTATTGCACGGCCTGCTCGTGTGGCTTCCACATGTCCTGTGCCGGAATGACTAAAAGAGCCCTGGCGCTCATTTCTAATTGGCATTGTCGGGCATGTCTCCAACCAGATAATGCGACAAACTCTCCTATACGCTACCCTTCCAAACATGCCCCACTAGACCATCAGGGAATACTTGAATTGATATCAGGCCTGACACATACACGAAGACTCCTGATCAGGATTCCCAAAGCTGCCCGTATATCTGTCGCGGACTGTCTATGTGAGTGTATCGAAAAGGTAGTTTCTTCGGACGACTCTGAAGATTGGTTACGACTATTCTGCTTCGCCCCATTCACACTATGCATACCCCATAGGAGGGGGAAAGAAGAGAAATTACTTACGTCATTAGTAAAGGAGAACGTCCGCACATTCATCTCAAGGAACCTATTCGCAGACTCAGAGAAGCCTACCTACAAACCCCAAAATGAGAAGCCTATCTCTGACACTCAGAGACTACGAAGTGCGATCCGTCGAAAACTTTTGGAAGGTGGAATCCGTGCTGCTGTGAGGACTCTGGCAGACCAACACCGTATAATTGAGCCGTCTGAACAGTCCTACGCATCACTTGTTGAACGTCACCCAAGTCCCCCAGACGACCATCGGATTCTTCCTTGCCCAGGACAATTACCCAATCTACTTGTCTCCGAAGAAGACGTAAAAGATGGGATTCTCTCCTTTGTCCCGAGCAGCAGTGGTGGACTAGATGGGCTCCGTCAGGGCCACCTCAAAGATCTTATTGGTCGTAACACGGGCAATTCTGGGGTACGGCTCGTGTTGGCTATCACCAAACTAATGAACAGGATGCTATCAGGGACACTGCCAGAAACAATTCGACACGTAATGTTCTCCGCCAAACTAATCGCATTTGATTCCTAGCATTCTCTAACACTTCATATGACACATGAGACACATCTTCCGGCAAATCTGGTGGATCTGTTGTTTCTCTAGCCAATTTTAGGAGGTGGTTGACAATTGTTTTGACATGAGAGTGGCCATAACACATGGAGTTGGATTGTCAAAATTAATTTGTAGGTCAAATCAGCTTATGGAGCTGATAATATTGAGGGAATGTAAGATATAGGGCGGAAAAGATGATGAGGACATAATGAACTACAAAATTGAAACGCTCCTTCAAATGAATGTAATATAGTATATTCTTCATGAAAACTATACATTTGATGACCTACATTTTGGTTGGAAGTAAAAGGATTAAAAAATTATATGTTGAGTACTTTTTTAAAGCTAGGAGAATGAAGAAAGAAACCACCGATTACACGTATGTTATCATTTAGGGAGCCAAAAGAAAGTAGGCTGAAAGTAAAAAAAGACATTTATGTAAAAGGGAGATTGGTTAAATACATCCCAAAACATTCCACTTCAATAAGAGTAAAATCAAACTTTCAAATTACAAATAAAATTTAAAATTATCCAGGATTCTGACTTTTAGAAACACATATATCTTGTCAAAATATTTTAAATCAAATTCTCAATTAAAAAATAAAAGAATAACTGGCCCATTTGGCGAAGGAGTTTTAAGGTCCTTTATTTACCAAAAATGGAATAAGAGTACATAAACTGATATTTTATTTTGATTCTTTGCCGGTATATGTTGTTGTGTCTTAGCTCTTTGCTTAAATATCATATTTACATGCATAGAGGTTTCATGTTGCAAGCATCACTAATAAATTCATATACAGTCCGACCCCCAAATGGGGCACCAAGTGCCCCAAAATGCGGGGGTGCCCCAAAAACAGGGGTTTGTTATTTTTTTAAAAATTAAACCATTAATAAACATCAAAAAACATTTTTACTAAAATATTCAGTTATTTTCTTTTTATTTGTAGAGTTTTGTCTGATATTGTTCGTCAATTTCAGCCGAAAATCAAAAAAATCTCGGAGCATACTTGGTGCAACATTAGAAATTTTTTCTTCTAAATTGTTAAGCAGATCTTTTGTTTTTGCTACGACATTTTCACTATTTTCGGTTTCTGAATATGTATCATAAACATTATTGTTCATGTCTTCGCATTCTCCATCAATTGTTTCGTTAACAACTTGATCTAAATGTTCATCTGTTAGACAGTTTTTTGTTGCATAAGAATCACGGTTCCTGTCGATTTTCTTCCAACAATTAACAATACTTTTCGTTTTCGAAATCTTGAAAACATAAAAATTCCATTAAGAAAGAGGAATAATAATCTTTAAAAATCTTGATTATTCCCATATCCAAAGGTTGTAAATAGGGCGTTGTATTTTTCGGCAAAAATAAAAATTCGATGTTCGAACATTCGGCAGTTTTATGGCATCCCGCATTGTCAAGTATTAATAATATTTTTCTGTTGTTTTTGCAAAACGATTCATTTATAAGTGTAAGCCAACTCATAAAAGTCTTTCCAGTCATCCATGCATTTTGAGAAGATGAATACAATAACCCAAAATCTTGAACATCAAAATTTTTTAGACACCGAGGTTTTTTATATTTTCCAATAATCAATGGATTAAGTTTTTCCCCGATTAAACTGCAGCATAGAAGAACAGTGAGTCTTTCTTTCCCTTGTTTATAACCAAAACACGGTTCGCCTTGTTCAACAAATGATTTTTGAGGAGTTCTTTTTATAAAAAGCGCAGTTTCATCACAATTAAATATATTCTCAGGTCCATATTTTAATACTTTCTGGTCATATTTTTCAAAATAATTTTTCACATAAGATAAATCACATGAAGCTTTTTCACCACATATTGACTTGAATTGAAGTTCATGCCGCAATTTAAATCTATCAAGCCACCCATTGGAAGCTTTAAAAGAAGTAAATCCAATTTTTGAAGCTGTAACTAAGGCAATTTTTTTCAAAATAGGGCCTGAAATCGGAATTTTATCTACGCGTAGTCTTTGAAATATTTCAAAGACTTGATCATCAAATTTATCTTTATCGGCTTTAAATGTGTCATATTCCTCAGAAATAGTATTGCCGTGTTGCAAGAAAGGTACAATATTTCGTTTTATTCTTGATATTGTTCCTTTACTTGTGTTGTACTTTTTCATTAGTTGCCTCTCAGATAAATTTTTCTTCAAAATTTCTTTAGCAATCTTCAATTTAGTTTCGTAATCCATAACCACAACAATAAAAATATAAATTGAAAATAAAACAAAAAATAATTAATTTATTATAATTTTATTTTATTTTTAATTCCTTATAAATGATTTTATGGTGCCCCAAAAATTCCATAATTTTTTATCGATTTTTATTTTTTTTCTGCCAAAATGTACTTTTGGAATAAAGTGCCCCAAATTGCGGGGGTGCCCCAAAATCCGAGGGTGCCCCACCCCTGGGGTCTGCCCCATTTTGGGGTCGGACTGTAATGAGTCCTCCTATGCTGTTTAATAATTTCCATTTGAAGCTTTGCTTGTAACTAATAAAACTTCAAACCTTTTAAAATTAATCAAATCGACTTGAAACCTTTCATTAGGTAAATCAGCGACAATATTCCTCGAATCGTCATACTGTTTCAGTTGCATATAATCCACTCAGCAAGAATCCAAAGTTGGGTTCAATGTATGTATTTTTATTATTTCAAATCTAATGCCAAGGTTCATTACGTTTACTTCATTTATTCCAGAATTGCCAAATGTCATTATAGTTAGTCATTTTATAATCTTATTTGATATAAAAATTTAGTCTCGTGTTTCAAAAACTTAAATTCACAGTCGATTTCGTATTCGTTTTATCATTATTTTAGAATATTGTCCATAGGGAAGCCTTCAAGTAAATTCAAGCTAATATCGTATCTGAGTTTTCTCAATTTTAGAAACACTTTTAAAAGCATCCGTGGAAAATAACAAATCAAGGTAAATGGAGCAACTGGTTTATTCTAATTAAAAACTTGCTTCTCCTCACGATAATGTCTTCTGTAACTAACTTAGATTTTGATTGTCTTGTTAAACTTATTTCAAAACCATACTAACTATACGTCCTCTATAGCTAAACGAATTTTTATTAGCAGAGAATGTTCTATTTTTGGTTAAATTTAGATTATTGACCTAATTATTATTAAGTCGCCTAGAAGTAAGAGAGATAATTAGAAGTCTATTCTAGCTTATTAATAATAAGAATGCGCATTTAAAACCCTCAAACCCTCTCAGTCTGGCTTCTCGTTGTTAGAACAGGATTTGGGGCCAGGTCGACTTACAAACGCCACTTCTCTGTAGGAGACCGTTTCCATGGGGGATTAATTTTTGATGGGGAATTTCGAACTAATTGTGATTGCAAAAGCAAGTTCATTTGTTAATAAACAAACAAATATTAGTACAGTCTGACTATTAGAAACTGGAACAGAAGAACCCAGATTCCTACAATAAGTAAGTGACTCTATCAAATAAGCCATCACGGCGTGTATCGGAGTAGTATCCTTGAAGAGTAGTTAGATCAACAAATGTATGAAATAACTAAACCTGGGGGAAATTTTCTCGAATTTTATCAATCAAGAAATTCTGCATTTGAACACACGTGGAATCGCCAGGTAGGCTGTTATTCAAATACGCATTCAATGAGGTAGCAATATCGCCAACATTTGAAAGACTCAAAAACTGGAAGGATACACTTTTCGGACAAATCAGACTGGCTACCTACACTTGTGCATATATCAGTACATCGTTGAAGGACATAAGGGTGTATATGCTGTACAGTATCTCCGACAATGTCATATTACACTGAATATGTAAAACACTATACTTTTGGGAAATTCCAGAGTTTTCCTGAAAGTTTGTGCAGTAATTTTAGCTGAAGTTTTTATATAGTTTCAAACCTGGATTCTAGGATTGACCAGCAGGTTCGAAAGAATGTCGACGACAAATCTACACACTTCCGAATTATTCTCATTAGACTTGGCCTGAATGCTGGGGTTAATGCAAAAGTGGATTTGTAGCAAAATCACAAAAATCAAGGTCAACATATATTTTTAAATCATAAAATTATGTTAAATGAATTAAGGTGGAATAATAACATCTTATCTAGAAAATATTGATTCCAGGTTTTCCTCTTGCTTCCGATCCGTCTTCTGCTAGATTCATTTTCTGGGCTGTGACAGACACTTTGATTGACGAGGAAGATATGAATTTTTTAGAGATGATTGTCGCAAATCTGAACTAAATAAATGGGGTAAATGACTTTCTCAAAGGTATAATCAATCGCCAGGTCAGATCCTCGTTCTCACTAGCAGATCGAGACGAAAGGAATTTTTGTTGGAAAATATCTTTGATGAAATGAGAGCAATGTACTTCCAAAAGGACATTAACATGTTTTCCCAATATTCTGCTTATTCCCGACAATAGTATACAATAACTTGACTTTCATTTGTCTGCTAAATCGTTAAATTTGTCACGTAATTGACTTAGTTCAGGGAAATTAAAAACATTCGCAGTAAATTTTACTCGACCGAGTCTCTGTGGTTAAAACAGTATTTTCAACTGCTGGCCCAATATGCCAGTCTCCTGTACAAAGCTGACCTGCGGTTATATCATATTTCCTCAGTCACAAAACTTTGGTCTATTTTCTATTTCAAACGTAGCGATTGATTTGACAGTTGCTGCTTATCTCGCGGTTTTTACGTTAATAACTAAGTTTTGATCGACGAAGGGTTTTCTGATAAAAGCCAATATGAAATTTCTAGAGTGAAACGCTCTTTCATCAACTGCAAGTGTCGATTCAGGGAATTGGTGTTATCGTCGTATTTAAAATATTGATAGTCTATGTAGTGATAGTGTAAAAAATAAACTTTAGAAAAGTAGTTGTCATTTAGAGTCTAAAATGACAACGTTGTAATAAAGTTTACAACATATTAGAAGGTTTTATTCGCTTTATGGTCATCTGTGCAGAGAATTCAAAAAAGTAGTTAATGGGGTATACATCCCCTCTATAGAATTCCCATCTTTTTGGAAAGAAAAATGTGATTAATTGTAAAAATATGCCTAATCAATTTAAAGAGCTGTAGCAGTTGACTGGCTTATGTAGCCCGTGTAATATTTGGTGACTATTCTTTTGATGTCTATCACAACACAAAAATTTGCCTGACCCTTGTCAGTTTACTTTTTTAGCCTATTAGTAGTGGAATAAATATTTAATTCCGTTTTAGTTCAATTCTTGCTTATGAATTGGCCCTTTACTAGTATTAATCCCCTACCTTGTCCATAAGCATCAAAATTTGTGGCTGCATGCGTGGTTTTCCAAAAATATGACAAATGTTGTATTTATCGCAACTTTTAGTCATAAGAACATTACTAAATTCTCTTCCATGATCGGTATGAAGTAGTCCGACGTAATAAAAACGTTCTGAAATAAAAGCAATATTTCATTTGCCGATTTTGTGTTCTAAGCAGTGTCCATTCTCCGGCGTGTCAATACTCTGGACGCCCACAAACTATTTTTTAAATAAAATTATTTCGAACAGGTTAGACTTGACATGGGCAAGTACACTTATTTTTGTTAATGAAAACCTCTAATTATTGTCTACGCAAACCTTTCCACACAGCCGTTCCAAGAAACAGTTTATTGATGATAGTCTCTTGTGGTGACTATTTCACTGATGTACTCAAACAGCTTTACCAGAAACGGATCGGTATAAGGAGATGTGATTTGTAGGGGGGAAAAAAGGTAATGTATTAAAATAGTACATATTCAGTAAAAGTTTTTCTGAAATTAAGTTATATAATCAATAATTGAACTTTAACTTATATATTTTCTATAAATATTATTTTTTTAATAATTAAAAAGTATAAATATTGAATCACTATTTCATCGATTATTATTTTCATCAGCTATTTTTGACAGTTTATTATTATTTGTTATTAAACATTTTTTTTAAATATAATTTTGAATATTCTTATTGCTTTATAATTAGTCTATTCAAGCATACGTTTCACCACTAAAAAAACAAAATTAAATAAATTTATTTTATATGGAAAAAGACGGAAGACAGGTTTGTATAGCTACAGTTCCTCTATTCGGTGGGTGGTATTTTGGAGGATTGCCCCGCCTTTCCTAGACGTGACAGTAAGCCAGAAAAGCACATTTAGGACTATAAATCAGTCGATCATCAAAAGCACTAATTAGTCAATCATCTCCTGTGACTTTATCTAACCATAACTTACAGCTTCCATTTACATAAATATCTTCCTTTCCAAAAAAGCGCTAAATATTATTATTTTTTAATTAACTACCAAAAAAAGAACTTCTAGAACTCTGACCCTGGGACATGGTCTTCTCAGTCCGATCATTGTGGGCAGGCTCGAATCTTTCAGAAAAATCTACTTCATTGACATGAATCGGGGATCACAGGGGATTATAATTAACTGGCTTACTCGGGTCTTTGGTCAATAAATAAATAAAATGACAAACTTCGAGACCACGACTTCTGTTTCCTTGTCCACACGTGGAGTAAGAATCCCAGTTAATCGCAGAGTCCGAGGAGAAGCCGGGAATTTTTATGGAGATGGCTCAGTCCTCCATTCGAGCTTACAAGGGAAGGGAAGTTTTTTGGTCGTGTCGAACCGATTTTTCCGCCATTTAAATTGTTACAAGCCTTCCGAGTAGTTTCTTTTATTAACTGGTTGTAGAAACCAACGCGGACTTGTCTCTATTTTATGAGAGGATGGGTTCCCCGAATCTTTCTACTTCGGGATCGATCCTTCCACGATATCGACGACTCTTCTGACCAGAGATCTCAGTCACGAGCAGACCAGACAGGAACTACGCACACTCAGCAAGGAAATCAAACAAGATCAATCCTCCAAGGTCGTTCTGCCGAATCTCAAGTGACAGACACATTTCACGTTTGTATGGAAATATATGTTTAGAGGGAAAGTCGGATATGTCTGGAAGTATTTTTTGTTGACTAAATCTCCAGTGTCTTGTCTCCACAAACATGCAAGTTGACAATGTCCGGATCCTTCTCAGGTCCTCGATTGAGAGTTCCCAAAAGAATATCAGAGTGCCCTTCATTAGTGGAAATTTAATGAGACTAAAATAGCCAATAATTAAACTTTTGTGGTCGAGTTTAGTAAAGATTGGACAGACCTACCTTCCACACTGGCAGTCGACTTGCAAAAGATTTCATTTTCCTTTGCATATGATGCTTTCTGACATGCCCGACACGTTCGAAGGATATCTCAAAGTCACTTTCAAGTCGGCCAAAATACTTGATTTGGATGGCTTTATAAAAAGTATTCCAAATAATCGAGGATACATCCCCTAAAACCACACTGAGATTCCCCAGTGGACAGACAGTCTCCATCTCATGGAGTATTTCTGTTATGTCAATGAATTAGGGCAACAGTCGTGCTCTATTCAGGCCAATGATTACCGAGAACTGTGGTTGTTCTTGGAGGCATTACTGGCTTCATTAAAGGACGACTATTCTCAACTAACTTACAGCGGGGATATCCTTACAGGTGGTCTTTTCCATTTGATTACACACACAATAAAGTATGACACAAGTTTCGTGCACAATTGAGGAAATTACGACAAGAAATGAGCGACTACTGTCAACAACTGCGTTCAGTAAAAAAGTATTTGCTGTCCAAAGTACGTGACCCAACAATCAAGACACTTGGCCACTACGAGTGGGTGTGTGAGGACCAACAAAATGAATTATTGCCCCATAAATTTAATTGTTTGCTTGTACTGATCAAGTCGATTTAAACAAGCGTGAACTACAGCGAGTGAGTTTTCAGTTGGCGACTGTGCTTAGCACGTGTATAGCATTAATCCACATTAATCGTGGGAGGAGTATGTGTTTTCTCCTTACTCGGTGGATGAGGTTGAGCCAATATGTCAATGGTAGGATTGGGACGAAACTGTTCGGGATAATGTGACTAATTTGTTGTAATAACTTTACAAGGTAGACCATAGGGATTAGTCAGATTGGTCTCTCTTCTTGTACTCCACTAATTAATCTGATCAAACAGCTATTGGCTAAGATCATAAATTAGGCTTTTTAATAATGTCACTTGGTTAGGTTAAGGGTCATTTATAAAACGTCTCGGATTTGAATTAATACACTTGGATTTCGAGCACTAAGTGTTCCAAAAGCTGAGGTTTTGTCCAAAAAATCGAAACAGATTAATTAATCCGAAAAGTCATAAAATCATTATTTATAGATAATAATTATCAGTTTTATTCACATATTCATAGATTTTCTTTAAACGACTGAATAAATTGTCTGAAGCAGAAAAAATCCTCCATTTATTCCACAGGATACACATTTCCATGGAGGTAAATTAATTTTATTAATAAGTCACAAAAAATCTCCGGGTGATATCGCAGGCATTACATTGGCTTTTTCGAAATGAAAAAGCGTCGTCCAGTTCCATGATCGAGACCCACAGGCTGTAGAATAGAACAAAAGCTATCGAATCAAGGTTTCTCTGACAATGTCGTAAGGAGTAACAAAGTAATCTACGCACAATCAGTTTGCTAAAGAGAAGGTAAAGTTTCTTATAGTGGATAACTTTCACGCAACGAAAAAAATAAGGCTGACTTATTTAAAGACACACAGGGAGTCAAATCGTGATCTGGCGGATTTGTTATCAAAAAAAGATCCGGCGTAGATCAAAGGAACAGCACAAAGCCAATTGCCAAAATAGGGCAGGCAAGCAGTGATCAAGGCTGATAGACCAGATTAATTCGAACCTAGATTTTTTAGTTTTTATTTTAAAATTTTTTTGAAATTAAGATATATAATCAATGACCGAACTTTAACTTATATATTTTCTATAAATATTATTTCTTTAGATAATTTCTTTAGATATTTTTTAAATAATTATTATCATCAGCGTGTTCTATTTTCGACAGTTGATTATTATTTGTCATTCAACATTTTTTTAAATATAATTTTGTATATGCATTTTATTGAAGATTAAATATTGGGTACATGTAGAATATCTTGAGAAAAGTTATTTTACAAGTTAATGTGTACATTTTTAATAATTTAATTTCAATTGAATGCATCTTTTTTAAATGATATGTTTCCCTTTCTATTATATACATTGATTTTTATTGATATTTTATAATTTATCGACTTTATTTTTTTGTATGTTATATCTATATTAAAATTTGATTCAATTGCTGTAAATTTTACAGTGAAAAATGTTAATTTTTAATCTCATTATCATTCTTGTTTTGACAGATATTGTGGGAAACTTGAGATTTAAACCTCTACTCAAGGGGTCCATCACCAACACAAACAATAATGGAGACAAACTATCCCCTTGCAATATGCCTCTTCCCAATTTCACTTTACGAATGGCACGAGTATTCAGCTTTAGATGCACAGTCCATCTTCCCACCAATGATTTAACAAAGTTAACAATCCACTTTGCGATTCCAGAGTTGTCCATCAACCTTTTATCGAAGGATGAAATAATATTATTATAGCACTTTCACGAAAGCCATAATGTTTATAGCCCCGCATGTGCAACACAGAGAGAGAAAATGTTATTTAGTAACTAGCTAATCCGAACGAGGTCTCTGCTCCAACTGTGTTTCTCGCTTGTGGTGATGTAGACATCCGGTTCCGCAGTGGTGTATCACTGTTGACGGCGTCACTCGTCAATCCGGGCTGCATGTAATATGCATGGAACCTTCGGCCGAAACGATGACAGTGAGATTCGAACCCAGATCTTCACATTCCAAATAGCTATAGAGAAAGAATGTCATTCCAACACAAATTCTTTTAATATCTAACATACTAAGAATAATTGTTCTATTTCAAAAAATCATTCACCACTATACGATTCCCACGACAATATATTCGTCCCATTATAAATATGCTTTGATGGAGGGCCTATTAAGAGAATCTCTGTTTGACAGGACTGTGAGAAATAATTATTTGAAAACTCTTTATTCTAAACAAAAGCTGCTCATTCCAGAATTAAAATGCCAATTCGAGATTAACAATCAAAAAGATTATTTGTCCAAAACCCAAATCTCTGTGCTCAGCATATATAATTTTTTCCATGTAAAATTGCTGTGCATCTATTTTCACACTTTTTTCGGTTAACAAAAAACTCTGCAGTGGGAAGGTGGCCAGCCTACACTTCACTATTGTGGTTTCGTAACCATTATATAGAATATCTAAATATATTGTGAATTGGGACCCATTCGTGAATACGCACGAATGAACTACACAGTGAGTAATTTGAAATACTGAAAGGGAAATTGAAATACCTAATTTAAAATAAGCAATTTTTCAAAATTGTTCTGTTATTTTACATTCAATTTGGATCACTGCGTGAACAAAAATCAGACAAGTGGGACCATATTTTATTCATTTAACTGTATTTGTTAATACTCTTTCTGAAAAATGGCCATGTTTGATAGATTGTTTCTTAAATAAAATTAAATTAATCAGGCCGGACAATATCAAGGAACCGGACACTGTGACATACGAAATTAAATAATCGTGGAAGATTTACAATGATGTGAATAATGAGTAGGCAAGAATTAAATTCATTCATAAAGATAAAAGTAAATTTAACTGTATCGAAATTTTCCAAAAGCTCAAATGGTTAGCAAAGTTTTTTTCTTGCAACGAGGAAAACAAGTGTAACCCATTTTGAGACACATGGCGGATTCGTCATCCAAGAGGGATCCTCTGGAAATCAATAAGACAACATTAAACCAATCGCTAAATTGGCGGATGTTAAGAGGTGTTCAAGGCTGGCAAAGGAGTGGGTCGAGAGCATAGATTTTTCAGCTTTTATTTTAAAAGTTCTTCAGAAATCCAGCCAAGAAGTTTATTTACGAAACCAAAATTTAATTAAGGTTAAAATATTTAAATAGGACTTTCAATCCCGATTGGTAGTCTCTCTTCTCCTTTTAGGAGAAGAGTCTGCTGCTTGTTCCTCTTCATTCTCTATCTCTGCGTCAGTTTTTGTGCGTCTTTTATCTTTGAATGGAGTGTCCTGGTGGCATGCCATTTCTACTAGTTGATCGGTCGCAGAGGCATATTCCTCGCCAGTTATCTTCATTCCATGCTTGTGTTCAATTATCATGCTCTCTAGCGTCCTTTTGAGCACAACCGATTGGATGTATGTCATTGTAGATTTTTCAATATATAGTTTATCCATATAATTTTTGAAGCATCTTGTGACAACACCATCCCAGGTCAGAACCACGGGAATAATTTTAACTTGGCATTCGTAGAGTAGTGATAGTTCATTTGCAAGGAAATCATATTTGTGAAGTTTCTCAACTTCCACTTGTTTTAAGCGGTCCTGAGATGTTATGCCCACCTCGATTAAGGTTATTTCCTTTTTAATCTTGTCATAAACAAAGATATCCGGTTTATTGAAGTTGACTTTATTTTCTGTTATAATTGACGTGTCAACTCTAATTTCTACATTTTGAGTTGACAATATCGACTGAACTGAATGAGTCTTTAATTTCCTGCTCTTTTTGATTCCATACATTCGACAAATATGAAGATGGACACATTTAACCACCTCGTCATGTCTTCGGAGGTAATCGCTATTGAGCATTTTACCACACTGAGTGGCCAGATGATCAACAGTTTGTTTACTTTTTTTACAGTGATTGCATAACGGCCTCGTGTTTGCAAAAAACAAATTTCTATCTTGCAGAAGGCAGTATAATGCTTCACTTCGGGGGCCATTATTTCCTTTGGCTAACCATTCTGAGGAAGTAGAAAGATCGACATTTGATTCATCCAGGCATTTGAACATAACAGAGTGTAGTGACTTGGACTTTATTTTGTTTAGCAAATATTTTTTCTGAATGTCTTTGAGAAAATTAATATCTATGCTTTCTGTGTCAGCAATAGCGTATTTAGAGGTAAGAAATCCTGCGATTGTAGCCAAATGCCATTTCTTTGTTTTAATAACTCGCAGAATCCCCGAAATCCAGCCATATAATAAATAATCAAATATTAGATTAATTTTTTTAAACAAATAAAAATATCCAATTATTTCTTTAGCGAGTTTCACTCGATGTTTTGTTATGTTGCTTTTTTCCAACGTTGATTCTTATGTGTTACTAGCTCAGCAGTTCGCTTTGCTCACTGCGAGCTAGCTCCTGCGGAGGCCCTGCTCGCTACGCTCGCAGTTTCCTTAAATAACTATAAATTTATTTAGATATATAAATGCGACCTGCTTTGATATAACCTTATTCTAAGGCCTGTGGATAAACGATGTTTGCAGTCCGTCCATCCTTGGCAAATATAAATTTTCTCTTCTACCTACCCTTGAGCATCCCACATACAGCTGGCCATGTGAAAAGCACTCGTCTATATAATAAAAAATTGATTGTTATAGTATAAAAATTATCAAATATTATATAGATCTTATTATTGTAATGCTTGTTGATACACTATATTGCTTGTACGACAATCTTTGGTGTATATGAATAGGTTTTCTCGTTCACCTACCCTAGAACAACCTACATACAATTGTCCATGTGAAAAACATTCACTTGCTAAAAATAAACCTACTACTTTAAGGGTTTGTCCCTGTGATTTGTTGATTGTCATTGCGAAACTCAACTTCAATGGAAATTGTAGTCTCTTAAATCTAAATGGTAATTCATCCGAAATTATTGGAATTTTTGGAATATAAACATCTTCTCCTTTATTTTTCCCCGTTAATATCGTTGCTTCTATAATATTAGACATTAAATTTGTTATTACTAATCTTGTACCATTACATAACCTTGGAGATTCTAGATTTCGTAATAGAACAACTGGCGCTCCTACCTTTAATTTTAAAGTATGATGAGGCATCCCTGACGGTTCTAAAGAATTTAGAAATTCCACAGGATATTCACATGCTGTTTCTTGATCCATAATTACATCTACAGATTTATAAATACGTTCCATTCCTGGTAATTTAATGAGCAAATCTAAATTAATATTATGTACTTCGTCATTTAGTGGTGCTAGTATTGCTCTTTCCCTAAGCCAGTCAAAGCATGTGTAATTTTCCTCTAGATTTGGATAAACTGAGGTTAATAATTCTTCTGGTCTGTTTACATTTATGCATAACTCTGGAGGTAGTGATACCTTAAAATCTTCTGAATTTGTTTCGAGTGTTCCATTCCCTACATTTAAAAGTACCTTAGCGAATGAATTTGTTTCTGACTTTTGTGCACGAATATTTACATTTAGACTTATTTTTTTTACCAAGGTCCACAAATACGATGATTTCAAACATGCATTAAGTTCATCTGCTGGTGTTCCTCTTTGAATAATAGGCAGTGTCTGTCTAAAATCACCTGCTAATACTAACACCGATCCACCAAAAGGTGAATCTGAATGTTTGATGTCGCGAAAAGTTCTGTCAACTGCTTCAAATGCTCTTTTACTTACCATTGTACACTCATCCCATACTATTAGATTACAATCACGTATAATAGTCCCAATAAGTGAATTTCCTTTAATATTACAAACTGGCTCCATATCCTTTGCTAGATTTAATGGTAGTTTGAACATTGAATGTGCTGTTCGTCCACCATCTAAAAGCGTAGCCGCAATACCTGTAGAAGCAACTGCTATAGCTATTTTATTATTGCATCTCGCCTTTGCCAATAATAAATTTAATAGATATGTTTTACCTGTACCTCCCGGTGCATCTATGAAGAATATTTTACCATCATTTTCTTCAATCTTTCTGTTTATTTCATTGTAGATTCTTAATTGACCTTCCAATAAATTCGGTTCCCTTTCATTAAGTATTTTTTGTAGTTCTTCTAAATTATATTTGTCATATTCCAAATTATTTGTAATATTTTGACTGTTAACGCTAAACCCGTACTCACATATATTTTTCCCAATGACTGATTCGAGTGATCTATTAATAATTAGTAATCCTTCATTAAAAATGTCCTCGTCAAAACCTGATTTTGCATCCCTCTTTAATATATCTTCACACATTATTTCTTTATGCTTCTCCCACAGTTGTAGAGGATTTGATATATTACAATATGCCAACATCAATGTAAATAAATATCTAATCTTTGATGGCATATTGAAAATCCCAGCTTCGGTCAATGCGTCGTCCCAGCTTTTATCATCCTCTAAAAGTCCCAATTTAAAACAGGCTTCTCTAAATGTTGCGCAGATTACTCCATCAACTGTCTTTAAATCGGTAAAAAATGTCGGTCCTCGGATGTTATGCAGAAGTAACCTAACACAATAACATTCGGCATTATTAGGGTGAACTGTGTACACCCTGCCCAATGCATCACTACTTACAATTCCTGGATGTCCATTCACTGGTTCTCCTCTTATCCTTCGTTTGAATTTCTTACCGGTAGTTTCCCACCTGTAGTATCTTGGAATTTCACAATATAATAATGTTTTTGCAAATGTGTCTAATGTACAAAGTTCAAAAAAAGCCATTAGTGTAGAATTCCTTGGGTTTTGTATTTGGTCTTGTACATTTTCTTCATTGAAGTAAACTCTTTGTCCATTTTCCAAATGTACCTCTAAATGCATTACCAAAGGATATCTATCATGTATGGGAAATCCAAATATTTTCCACGCAGCCTCACTGCTGCAAATATATCTCCCATGCATGTATTGAGTCACCTCATCCCGTCCTTCAATAGTAAAAACTGCCTGATCTGACCCCTTGTTGATGTATTTGCAGACATATTTAATTGATTTAATTGAGTTGCAGAATTCTACATTTATATGAGCATTAAAAATTTTACATAACAGTGGACTATAAGGCACTACCCACCTGTTATCCACTGTTTGAAACTATCTACTTCAAATTTATAATCTATTTATTTCATAATTATATAGATGATTGAGAATTCACATAAATACGACCGTATATCCATTTAATTTATTAAGATTAATTAACAATTTCAAAGTGAATTTGGTGACTGTAGTTTCGACTTGCGATGTTGTTGGCAGATTCTACAAACACTTTTGATTTAAACATCTTACAAATGAAACAATCTATAATTAACAACTAATATCTTCTATATCTCAAGGGAAATAGAGTTAATCCTCTGATAGCATCCTCAATAATGAAATATTGTTAAAAAGTAATTTATTGACAAAAACGTTAGTTATTGTTAAATTTTTGATCGTTTGAAGTTCTGTTAAGGGGGAGAGGTATTTATTTTTGTGGATATCTATAATGAGTAATGTTGAAAATTCAAATTTGCACAATTGTTAACTAATTACCATTACTTAATTTTGCATGCGCGCACAGATAGCAATGAAAATAGTTAGCCTGGAAGTAGGATTTTATTTCAGACTAGCTCAGCAGTTCGCTTTGCTCACTGCGAGCTAGCTCCTGCGGAGGCCCTGCTCGCTACGCTCGCAGTTTCCTTAAATAACTATAAATTTATTTAGATATATAAATGCGACCTGCTTTGATATAACCTTATTCTAAGGCCTGTGGATAAACGATGTTTGCAGTCCGTCCATCCTTGGCAAATATAAATTTTCTCTTCTACCTACCCTTGAGCATCCCACATACAGCTGGCCATGTGAAAAGCACTCGTCTATATAATAAAAAATTGATTGTTATAGTATAAAAATTATCAAATATTATATAGATCTTATTATTGTAATGCTTGTTGATACACTATATTGCTTGTACGACAATCTTTGGTGTATATGAATAGGTTTTCTCGTTCACCTACCCTAGAACAACCTACATACAATTGTCCATGTGAAAAACATTCACTTGCTAAAAATAAACCTACTACTTTAAGGGTTTGTCCCTGTGATTTGTTGATTGTCATTGCGAAACTCAACTTCAATGGAAATTGTAGTCTCTTAAATCTAAATGGTAATTCATCCGAAATTATTGGAATTTTTGGAATATAAACATCTTCTCCTTTATTTTTCCCCGTTAATATCGTTGCTTCTATAATATTAGACATTAAATTTGTTATTACTAATCTTGTACCATTACATAACCTTGGAGATTCTAGATTTCGTAATAGAACAACTGGCGCTCCTACCTTTAATTTTAAAGTATGATGAGGCATCCCTGACGGTTCTAAAGAATTTAGAAATTCCACAGGATATTCACATGCTGTTTCTTGATCCATAATTACATCTACAGATTTATAAATACGTTCCATTCCTGGTAATTTAATGAGCAAATCTAAATTAATATTATGTACTTCGTCATTTAGTGGTGCTAGTATTGCTCTTTCCCTAAGCCAGTCAAAGCATGTGTAATTTTCCTCTAGATTTGGATAAACTGAGGTTAATAATTCTTCTGGTCTGTTTACATTTATGCATAACTCTGGAGGTAGTGATACCTTAAAATCTTCTGAATTTGTTTCGAGTGTTCCATTCCCTACATTTAAAAGTACCTTAGCGAATGAATTTGTTTCTGACTTTTGTGCACGAATATTTACATTTAGACTTATTTTTTTTACCAAGGTCCACAAATACGATGATTTCAAACATGCATTAAGTTCATCTGCTGGTGTTCCTCTTTGAATAATAGGCAGTGTCTGTCTAAAATCACCTGCTAATACTAACACCGATCCACCAAAAGGTGAATCTGAATGTTTGATGTCGCGAAAAGTTCTGTCAACTGCTTCAAATGCTCTTTTACTTACCATTGTACACTCATCCCATACTATTAGATTACAATCACGTATAATAGTCCCAATAAGTGAATTTCCTTTAATATTACAAACTGGCTCCATATCCTTTGCTAGATTTAATGGTAGTTTGAACATTGAATGTGCTGTTCGTCCACCATCTAAAAGCGTAGCCGCAATACCTGTAGAAGCAACTGCTATAGCTATTTTATTATTGCATCTCGCCTTTGCCAATAATAAATTTAATAGATATGTTTTACCTGTACCTCCCGGTGCATCTATGAAGAATATTTTACCATCATTTTCTTCAATCTTTCTGTTTATTTCATTGTAGATTCTTAATTGACCTTCCAATAAATTCGGTTCCCTTTCATTAAGTATTTTTTGTAGTTCTTCTAAATTATATTTGTCATATTCCAAATTATTTGTAATATTTTGACTGTTAACGCTAAACCCGTACTCACATATATTTTTCCCAATGACTGATTCGAGTGATCTATTAATAATTAGTAATCCTTCATTAAAAATGTCCTCGTCAAAACCTGATTTTGCATCCCTCTTTAATATATCTTCACACATTATTTCTTTATGCTTCTCCCACAGTTGTAGAGGATTTGATATATTACAATATGCCAACATCAATGTAAATAAATATCTAATCTTTGATGGCATATTGAAAATCCCAGCTTCGGTCAATGCGTCGTCCCAGCTTTTATCATCCTCTAAAAGTCCCAATTTAAAACAGGCTTCTCTAAATGTTGCGCAGATTACTCCATCAACTGTCTTTAAATCGGTAAAAAATGTCGGTCCTCGGATGTTATGCAGAAGTAACCTAACACAATAACATTCGGCATTATTAGGGTGAACTGTGTACACCCTGCCCAATGCATCACTACTTACAATTCCTGGATGTCCATTCACTGGTTCTCCTCTTATCCTTCGTTTGAATTTCTTACCGGTAGTTTCCCACCTGTAGTATCTTGGAATTTCACAATATAATAATGTTTTTGCAAATGTGTCTAATGTACAAAGTTCAAAAAAAGCCATTAGTGTAGAATTCCTTGGGTTTTGTATTTGGTCTTGTACATTTTCTTCATTGAAGTAAACTCTTTGTCCATTTTCCAAATGTACCTCTAAATGCATTACCAAAGGATATCTATCATGTATGGGAAATCCAAATATTTTCCACGCAGCCTCACTGCTGCAAATATATCTCCCATGCATGTATTGAGTCACCTCATCCCGTCCTTCAATAGTAAAAACTGCCTGATCTGACCCCTTGTTGATGTATTTGCAGACATATTTAATTGATTTAATTGAGTTGCAGAATTCTACATTTATATGAGCATTAAAAATTTTACATAACAGTGGACTATAAGGCACTACCCACCTGTTATCCACTGTTTGAAACTATCTACTTCAAATTTATAATCTATTTATTTCATAATTATATAGATGATTGAGAATTCACATAAATACGACCGTATATCCATTTAATTTATTAAGATTAATTAACAATTTCAAAGTGAATTTGGTGACTGTAGTTTCGACTTGCGATGTTGTTGGCAGATTCTACAAACACTTTTGATTTAAACATCTTACAAATGAAACAATCTATAATTAACAACTAATATCTTCTATATCTCAAGGGAAATAGAGTTAATCCTCTGATAGCATCCTCAATAATGAAATATTGTTAAAAAGTAATTTATTGACAAAACGTTAGTTATTGTTAAATTTTTGATCGTTTGAAGTTCTGTTAAGGGGGAGAGGTATTTATTTTTGTGGATATCTATAATGAGTAATGTTGAAAATTCAAATTTGCACAATTGTTAACTAATTACCATTACTTAATTTTGCATGCGCGCACAGATAGCAATGAAAATAGTTAGCCTGGAAGTAGGATTTTATTTCAGATTGATATTTATACGTGAAACTTTCTAATTTTGGAAAGATTAGGTTCGGTGAATAACTTCCTAATTTAAAACATTAAAAATCAATCACGAATTTCCTTTTTAAATTTTGATTTCTTAAGGGAACCGATCTAACGAAAAGGTCGAATCATTTACATTATTATTATTATGATAATCTTTTTGACTTTTTTAAAAATTTATAATTTCTAAGGGACCGATCTCGTGAAGAGGTCGAATCACCTTCATTATCTCATGAATATTTCCTATTTAAGCTCTTTATTGATTTAATGTTCCTAAGGGACCGATCTCGTGGAAAGGTCGAATCACCTTCATTATCTCATGAATATCCTATTTAAGCTTTTTATTGATTTAATGTTCCTAAGGGACCAATCTCGTGGAAAGGTCGAATCACCTGAAAATAATTTTTTTTAATTTTTTGGCTTGAAGGTTTTGGGGGACCTCATCATGTGAGTCGAGGACTTTCTTGTTGTTCATTTTAACAAAAACGCAGAAAATAAATTTTTTTTAATTTTTTGAAGGTTTTGGGGGACCTCATCATGAGGTCGAATCACCTTCATTATCTCATGAAATATCCTATTTAAGCTCTTTATTGATTTAATGTTCCTAAGGGACCGATCTCGTGAAGAGGTCGAATCACCTTCATTATCTCATGAATATCCTATTTAAGCTCTTTATTGATTTAATGTTCCTAAGGGACCGATCTCGTGGAAAGGTCGAATCACCTTCATTATCTCATGAATATCCTATTTAAGCTTTTTATTGATTTAATGTTCCTAAGGGACCAATCTCGTGGAAAGGTCGAATCACCTGAAAATAATTTTTTTTAATTTTTTGGCTTGAAGGTTTTGGGGGACCTCATCATGTGAGTCGAGGACTTTCTTGTTGTTCATTTAACAAAAACGCAGAAAATAAATTTTTTTTAATTTTTTGACTTGAAGGTTTTGGGGGACCTCATCATGAGGTCGAATCACCTTCATTATCTCATGAAATATCCTATTTAAGCTCTTTATTGATTTAATGTTCCTAAGGGACCGATCTCGTGAGAGGTCGAATCACCTTCATTATCTCATGAAATATCCTATTTAAGCTCTTTATTGATTTAATGTTCCTAAGGGACCGATCTCGTGAAGAGGTCGAATCACCTTCATTATCTCATGAATATCCTATTTAAGCTTTTTATTGATTTCATGTTCCTAAGGGACCGATCTCGTGAAGAGGTCGAATCACCTTCATTATCTCATGAATATCCTATTTAAGCTCTTTATTGATTTAATGTTCCAAAGGGACCGATCTCGTGAAGAGGTCGAATCACCTGAAAATAATTTTTTTAATTTTTTGGCTTGAAGGTTTTGGGGGACCTCATCATGTGAGTCGAGGACTTTCTTGTTGTTCATTTTAACAAAAACGCAGAAAATAAACGCAGAAAATTTTTTTTAATTTTTGACTTGAAGGTTTTGGGGGACCTCATCATGAGGTCGAATCACCTTCATTATCTCATGAAATATCCTATTTAAGCTCTTTATTGATTTAATGTTCCTAAGGGACCGATCTCGTGAAGAGGTCGAATCACCTTCATTATCTCATGAATATCCTATTTAAGCTCTTTATTGATTTAATGTTCCTAAGGGACCGATCTCGTGAAGAGGTCGAATCACCTTCATTATCTCATGAATATCCTATTTAAGCTCTTTATTGATTTAATGTTCCTAAGGGACCAATCTCGTGGAAAGGTCGAATCACCTTCATTATCTCATGAATATCCTATTTAAGCTTTTTATTGATTTAATGTTCCTAAGGGACCAATCTCGTGGAAAGGTCGAATCACCTGAAAATAATTTTTTTTAATTTTTTGGCTTGAAGGTTTTGGGGGACCTCATCATGAGGTCAAATCACCTTCATTATCTCATGAATATCCTATTTAAGCTCTTTATTGATTTAATGTTCCTAAGGGACCGATCTCGTGGAAAGGTCGAATCACCTTCATTATCTCATGAATATCCTATTTAAGCTTTTTATTGATTTAATGTTCCTAAGGGACCGATCTCGTGAAAGGTCGAATCACCTTCATTATCTCATGAATATCCTATTTAAGCTTTTTATTGATTTAAAATGTTCCTAAGGGACCGATCTCGTGAAAGGTCGAATCACCTTCATTATCTCATGAATATCCTATTTAAGCTTTTATTGATTTAATGTTCCTAAGGGACCAATCTCGTGGAAGGGTCGAATCACCTGAAAATAATTTTTTTTAATTTTTTGGCTTGAAGGTTTTGGGGGACCTCATCATGTGAGTCGAGGACTTTCTTGTTGTTCATTTTAACAAAAACGCAGAAAATAAATTTTTTTTAATTTTTTGACTTGAAGGTTTTGGGGACCTCATCATGAGGTCGAATCACCTTCATTATCTCATGAAATATCCTATTAAAGCTCTTTATTGATTTAATGTTCCTAAGGGACCGATCTCGTGAAGAGGTCGAATCACCTTCATTATCTCATGAATATCCTATTTAAGCTTTTTATTGATTTAATGTTCCTAAGGGACCGATCTCGTGGAAAGGTCGAATCACCTTCATTATCTCTCATGAATATCCTATTTAAGCTTTTATTGATTTAATGTTCCTAAGGACCAATCTCGTGGAAAGGTCTAATCACTGAAAATAATTTTTTTTAATTTTTTGGCTTGAAGGTTTTGGGGGACCCTCATCATGTGAGTCGAGGACTTTCTTGTTGTTCATTTTTAACAAAAACGCAGAAATAAATTTTTTTTATTTTTTGACTTGAAGTTTTGGGGGACCTCATCCATGAGGTCGAATCACCTTCATTATCATCTCATGAAATATCCTAATTTATTTAAGCTCTTTATTGATTTAATGTTCCTAAGGGACCGATCTCGTGAAGAGGTCGAATCACTTCATTATCTCATGAATATCCTATTTAAGCTCTTTATTGATTTAATGTTCCTAAGGGACCGATCTCGTGAAAGGTCGAATCACCTTCATTATCTCATGAATATCCTATTTAAGCTTTTTATTGATTTAATGTTCCTAAGGGCCGATCTCGTGAAGAGTCGAATCACACCTTCATTATCATCTCATGAATATCCTATTTAAGCTTTTATTGATTTAATGTTCCTAAGGGACCGATCTCGTGAAGAGGTTCGAATCACCTGAAACCTAATTTTTTTTAATTTTGTTTGGCTTGAAGGTTTTGGGGGGGACCTCATCATGTGAGTCCGAGGACTTTCTTGTTGTTCATTTTAACAAAAACGCAGAAAAATAAATTTTTTTTTAATTTTTTGACTTGAAGGTTTTTGGGGACCTCATCATGAGGTCGAATCACCTTCATTTATCCTCATGAAATATCCTATTTAAGCTCTTTATTGATTTATGTTCCTAAGGACCGATCTCGTGAAGAGGTCGAATCACCTTCATTATCTCATGAATCCTATTTAAGCTTTTTATTGATTTAATGTTCCTAAGGGACCGATCTCGTGAAGAGGTCGAATCACCTTCATTATCTCATGAATATCCTATTTAAGCTCTTTATTGATTTAATGTTCCTAAGGGACCGATCTCGTGAAGAGGTCGAATCACCTGAAAATAATTTTTTTTTATTTTTTGGCTTGAAGGTTTGGGGACCTCATCATGTGAGTCGAGGACTTTCTTGTTGTTCATTTTAACAAAAACGCAGAAAATAATTTTTTTTAAATTTTTTGGCTTGAAGGTTTTGGGGGACCTCATCATGAGGTCAAATCACCTTCATTATCTCATGAATATCTTTTTTAAGCTCTTTATTATTTCTTTCATGTTCCTAAGGACCGATCTCGTGAAGAGGTCGAATCACCTTCATTATCTCATCATATTTAACCTCTTTATTGATTTCATGTTCCTAAGGGACCGATCTCTTTGAAGAGTTTGAATTCATCTTCTTTATCTTACACATTTCCTTTTTTAGATATATAAGTGTACACGGACAGACAGACAGACACACAACTTAGTGTTTTATTATATAGATTGATATTTATACGTGAAACTTTCTAATTTTGGAAAGATTAGGTTCGGTGAATAACTTCCTAATTTAAAACATTAAAAATCAATCACGAATTTCCTTTTTTAAATTTTGATTTCTTAAGGGAACCGATCTAACGAAAAGGTCGAATCATTTACATTATTATTATTATGAGTATCTTTTTTGACTTTTTAAAAATTATAATTTTCTAAGGGACCGATCTCGTGAAGAGGTCGAATCACCTTCATTATCTCATGAATATCCTATTTAAGCTCTTTATTGATTTAATGTTCCTAAGGGACCGATCTCGTGAAGAGGTCGAATCACCTTCATTATCTCATGAATATCCTATTTAAGCTCTTTATTGATTTAATGTTCCTAAGGACCGATCTCGTGGAAAGGTCGAATCACCTTCATTATCTCATGAATATCCTATTTAAGCTTTTTATTGATTTAATGTTCCTAAGGGACCAATCTCGTGGAAAGGTCGAATCACCTGAAAATAATTTTTTTTAATTTTTTGGCTTGAAGGTTTTGGGGGACCTCATCATGTGAGTCGAGGACTTTCTTGTTGTTCATTTTAACAAAAACGCAGAAAATAAATTTTTTTTAATTTTTTGACTTGAAGGTTTTGGGGGACCTCATCATGAGGTCGAATCACCTTCATTATCTCATGAAATATCCTATTTAAGCTCTTTATTGATTTAATGTTCCTAAGGGACCGATCTCGTGAAGAGGTCGAATCACCTTCATTATCTCATGAATATCCTATTTAAGCTCTTTATTGATTTAATGTTCCTAAGGGACCGATCTCGTGGAAAGGTCGAATCACCTTCATTATCTCATGAATATCCTATTTAAGCTTTTTATTGATTTAATGTTCCTAAGGGACCAATCTCGTGGAAAGGTCGAATCACCTGAAAATAATTTTTTTAATTTTTTGGCTTGAAGGTTTTGGGGGACCTCATCATGTGAGTCGAGGACTTTCTTGTTGTTCATTTTAACAAAAACGCAGAAAATAAATTTTTTTTAATTTTTTGACTTGAAGGTTTTGGGGGACCTCATCATGAGGTCGAATCACCTTCATTATCTCATGAAATATCCTATTTAAGCTCTTTATTGATTTAATGTTCCTAAGGACCGATCTCGTGAAGAGGTCGAATCACCTTCATTATCTCATGAATATCCTATTTAAGCTCTTTATTGATTTAATGTTCCTAAGGGACCGATCTCGTGGAAAGGTCGAATCACCTTCATTATCTCATGAATATCCTATTTAAGCTTTTTATTGATTTAATGTTCCTAAGGGACCAATCTCGTGGAAAGGTCTAATCACCTGAAAATAATTTTTTTTAATTTTTTGGCTTGAAGTTTTGGGGGACCTCATCATGTGAGTCGAGGACTTTCTTGTTGTTCATTTAACAAAAACGCAGAAAATAAATTTTTTTTAATTTTTTGACTTGAAGGTTTTGGGGACCTCATCATGAGGTCGAATCACCTTCATTATCTCATGAAATATCCTATTTAAGCTCTTTATTGATTTAATGTTCCTAAGGGACCGATCTCGTGAAGAGGTCGAATCACCTTCATTATCTCATGAAATATCCTATTTAAGCTCTTTATTGATTTAATGTTCCTAAGGGACCGATCTCGTGAAGAGGTCGAATCACCTTCATTATCTCATGAATATCCTATTTAAGCTTTTTATTGATTTAATGTTCCTAAGGGACCGATCTCGTGAAGAGGTCGAATCACCTTCATTATCTCATGAATATCCTATTTAAGCTCTTTATTGATTTAATGTTCCTAAGGGACCGATCTCGTGAAGAGGTCGAATCACCTTCATTATCTCATGAATATCCTATTTAAGCTTTTTATTGATTTAATGTTCCTAAGGGACCGATCTCGTGAAGAGGTCGAATCACCTTCATTATCTCATGAATATCCTATTTAAGCTCTTTATTGATTTAATGTTCCTAAGGGACCGATCTCGTGAAGAGGTCGAATCACCTGAAAATAATTTTTTTTTAATTTTGGCTTGAAGGTTTTGGGGGACCTCATCATGTGAGTCGAGGACTTTCTTGTTGTTCATTTTAACAAAAACGCAGAAAATAAATTTTTTTTAATTTTTTGACTTGAAGGTTTTGGGGGACCTCATCATGAGGTCGAATCACCTTCATTATCTCATGAAATATCCTATTTAAGCTCTTTATTGATTTAATGTTCCTAAGGGACCTCATCATGAGGTCGAATCACCTTCATTATCTCATGAAATATCCTATTTAAGCTCTTTATTGATTTAATGTTCCTAAGGGACCGATCTCGTGAAGAGGTCGAATCACCTTCATTATCTCATGAATATCCTATTTAAGCTTTTTATTGATTTAATGTTCCTAAGGGACCGATCTCGTGGAAAGGTCGAATCACCTTCATTATCTCATGAATATCCTATTTAAGCTTTTTATTGATTTAATGTTCCTAAGGGACCAATCTCGTGGAAAGGTCGAATCACCTGAAAATAATTTTTTTAATTTTTTGGCTTGAAGGTTTTGGGGACCTCATCATGTGAGTCGAGGACTTTCTTGTTGTTCATTTTAACAAAAACGCAGAATATTTTTTTAATTTTTTGACTTGAAGGTTTTGGGGACCTCATCATGAGGTCGAATCACCTTCATTATCTCATGAAATATCCTATTTAAGCTCTTTATTGATTTAATGTTCCTAAGGGACCGATCTCGTGAAGAGGTCGAATCACCTTCATTATCTCATGAAATATCCTATTTAAGCTCTTTATTGATTTAATGTTCCTAAGGGACCGATCTCGTGAAGAGGTCGAATCACCTTCATTATCTCATGAATATCCTATTTAAGCTTATCTCTTGAAGGTTTGAATTCATCTTCTTTATCTTACACCTCTTCCCTTTTTTAAGATTTTAAAATTTCTGTACAACGGACATACAAGACAGACATTATCACACAACTTATTGTTTTTATTATATAATTAAACATTAAAAAAATTTTATATTCATTTTATTGGAGATATTCATTTTCCTAAAACGTTATGTTAAAGTTAAATTTGTGTACGTTTTATTAATATTAATTTCAATTGAATGGAACTGGTGTTTTTTTTAAAATGATTTCATTTTTAATGTATAAATTCTCCTACTAATGTCAGTGAGGAGTTGAGTTATGGCCTTGTCGACGATTCCTGAGGTTTCAAAGACAAGGGACCATACTCAAAAGCGTCGGAATACACAGATATTTCGTCCTCTTTGTCTAAAAAGAAGATTTACAATGATTCATCCTGTCGGGACGCCTGCTTTTGGAGTGGATAGATTCTAGAGCCTAAAGTAGTAAATTAGATTTAAAAATGCAATTCCAACATTGATTTCATAAAAAATTTTATTGTCTTATTTTTACTACAGATATGTAAAGTATAATAAATTAACACCCATCGCTAATAATTTAACTCCGATCAAATATAATTTCATGAGTTTAGAATCGCGAATAGCCAATTTTTTTCTTTTCGGGCTCGTGTCTGAGATTCTCTGGTACACTCGTGGGTCACCCTCCTCTCAAATGTGCGTTTAGAAGTCATGTTTTCGACCTCCTTTAAAAATACCTCTGCTTTCTCACCAGTGACAGCTCTTTTCTCGAACGCAAGTGGGATGATTTCCACATTTTTTAAGAAAGGACGTACATCAATTCCTTTTGAAGTCAGTTACTGACGAAAGCAAAAGTCATTTTGATAAAAAGTCTAAGCATGACACATTCTAAACAAAAGATTTCCCTCCACGAAAAGTAACGAGTCATTCTGTTTGGACGTTGAAATTACATTATTTGGAATGGTTTATAAATAAAATAGTTTTAATACGAATACTTTCTTTGATCGTGATCTGATGAAAATTTATTTTTCAAACATATTTTGTGTTCAAAACAAAAATTAGACTCAAATCTACAAGGGTTTAGAAATATAAAAATTATAAAATCAACTAAATTTAACAAAAAATAAATTTTTTGAATAAATTCTTATTTACATTGTAAGTCTGACATCTTAAGTTAGATCGTACATAGTTCCTTAGTTTGAGATACTAAAAAGGTTTAGAGGAGGTTGAACATATTAATATAATAGACGATCAAGGGAGGCAGTTGTCCTGGAAAAATCAGGTCGATTGGTTGCACACAAGTGGAGATCTCGGGGGGTGTTTTGTCGGGAAATAAAGACTCATTTTTAGTTAGAAATATCTAAAGTTCAGACAGTTCAGCTTTTCAAATTTGTTAATTGACTGATTTATAATATTTTAGTGAATTTGTTATGTATTCTAGAGATTTTATCAATAAACTGCATAATTCCAGGCCTCTTCTAGAAGGGTCCTTATGGATAGGCCATTAGCATACATTGTAGTAGCCTATAAAGAAACTAAGGTCTAGGAACGTTTGACTCCAGTTTTGCATGCAAAAAACGTTAATAAAACATCAAAATCAGGACAGACTCCTCCCTTGCACCCCATTAAACACGACTTACCGCCTTACCTGCCACCCAGACATTATCTTCTCTAGGACCTCAGGGAAGGATAATTCCTGTGTTTCCGAGAGGTCTTCCTTCCTAAGCCATGGGCTAGCCGGATGGCTCGTCTTTTGACTTTCTTGAACGCGTCAACGTACTTCTCCCTGTCCTCGCAGCGTCTTAGAAACGGAGAAACCCATACGTGGCGAGGGAGCTCCGGAAACCGTCGTGCCACACCGAGTCGGAGGCTTTTTCAATGTCAACCAGCTATCAAGCATTTATTCTCCGTTAATTATTCGGATTATCTTTTTACACAGAAACGCATGCAGAGTTCAACTTCTTGATGAAAAAGTTATACATTCCGTCTAGAGATTTTATCAATAAACTGTCTTCCAGTCAGGTGCATGTTTAAGGATATCCATAATAAAATTACTGGTGAATTAAGGTCTCAGAACATTCTATCGGACATCCTGGAGTTTCCAAGATGTGCCATTTAATTTCCCAAAAATATATTGGTATAAATCAAAAAGTTATTCGCCATTTTATATCAACTTGTGATTCTTGAAACCATTTCAACAGTCTAAAGACATGCGAAGATATTCAAATGATTACCGAGGTGGTGAGGTCCCTCCATCTTTTGCTTTGCAATACGTATGGCTTGAGACGGTGCAGAAAGTTGCGAACCCATCAAGTTTAATCAGTGTGTGAGAACTCGCGGGTGTGCATTGAGGTGGATACCTCCATACGCATCTCGATTGTTGTCCTGCACAACAGACCCGATATTGTGGTCCACGATAAGGTCACCGGGGAGATCGTCACTGTTTTGATTCTAACTAAGATTCTTTGTTTGATACTATTCAAAAAATATTTTTTAGGTGTTCTAAAAAATGGGAAAAATTGAATATTCTAATAATTAGCGTAATTGGGTGCTTTTTCTAGACACAGACCACAAATTTTTGCTAAGTAAAACTGATTTTTCAAGTAGATATTTGTAAATCAAGTGCTCTTCAATAGCTTTTTCCAGCATTTTGTCTGAAGAATAGAGAAGCTTTTTTTACAGACACCACTTGGGTTTTTTTTAGTCCATAAGGAATCCAAGAAGCATACGTTCACTTAGAAGAGAAATTGGATTCAATCATTTTCTAAAATTGTTACTGGCGAGGTATAATCTCTGTTTAATCGCCGGTCAAAAGGGTATCTTGTATTCTATTAATTTTGCCAGGATTCTATCGTCCACTATTTCATATTCGATTGGCTCAATATCGACTAGTTCAATGTAATAGCTGTACGGTGAGAAAGCGTGTTCATTAATTGCATTGAACATGTTTACTCCATTCAGTTTTCTACATGTTAATTTTTCAATTCTCATGATTAATTTTCTGATAATTATTTTCAGCATGTCCAATTTTTTGAATTTTCTCAGTTAAACTCTAAAGTACTTATATCCACCAATTTATTCAAAAACTTTTGCTTATGTTGATAGCAATGCGGCATTCGTAGCTGACTTTTCCAGATTTTTCTCAAAGTCAGCTGCACGTAAATGCCATTTCACTTCTTCCACCATTCTAACAAAAAAATCCTCACTTTTCGAGAAAAGTTTCGACATAATTGATGAAAAGATAGTGATTTGTTAAAAAAACGTCCCCCTATAGAGATTTTTCCGAAGTTATGAGATAATAAACGACTCAAAGGGTCTAATACAAGGACAAATAGCACGGGGGACAAACCGTCCACTTCCAAGATTCCTTTCTTGATGCGTAAATCTCGAATTTACTTGTTATTCAATTCTAGTTTGACTTTACATCTGGTGAATATCGGCTCAACAAACTTGACAATCCATCCAGGTAGACCAGACTTTTCCGAAATCTGTTTCAGAAAGTCGTGATCTGTTTAATCGAATGCTTTTTTAACATCGATCTATGCACTATGAAGTTTCTAATCATTCGTATTGTTTATATCTTTGTTTACTTAATCATTCGTATTGTTTATATCTTTTTTTGCCCTTTGACAAAGCTTCTTCGTTCTTAATTGATTTTTTGAGAGAAGGGCGGAAGCTTCCACAAACGCATCAAGCTTGATGTTTACACAATTGGTCATTAGTTTATATAGAAACAGCATGCCTGTTATAAGTCTTTGCTTTTTTGTGGACACTGAATTTTCACTTATCAGGATGAATGAATGAAGTTTATTGTAATTAACAGAGAAAGAGAAAGTGACAGGAATTAAGGACGGTGATAGGACGAGACTGATGCAAAGGCAACTGAACTCTTCTGAGCTTGCGTCCAATTCATCTGTCGTGAGCCAGAGTTAATGGTGGCTATGTTGCTGAATTGCTCCCTTCTAGCAGGAGCTCTTGCAGCATATCCATATCCACTCCAAGTAGGGTCAGGGCTCCTACACAACAGCGGAAGCATTCCAGTTGGGAATCTCTGTTGTGTAGGTCCTGATCCGAGTGGGGACCTCTTTGTGACAAAGCTTTGTCACGGTGGGTTTTTCTCCTCTTATGAGGGACAGCCGAGCGGACCACTTCTGAGTTATGGCACTCATTAGTGGTTGTCTTCGAGTTTGTGAGTGTGCTGGGGGCCGGCGACGTCTGAGTAGAGACATCGACTTTGGACGGACTTCGGGGAGCCGCTTTTGTCCAGACTGATTTTATCGGTTCGGCTTTCACCCAGCGTACTGGGCTTTTTGTCTGTGGGCTCTTCGCAGCCCTTGAGGCTGCTGTTGCTGCTTTGGCAGATGGACATCCACCGTAGCACGCCAAGTGCCCAGTGTTCTTGCAATTAATGCAAGTTTTTGCAGCTGGGACATTCGATTTTGGCTTGGAACTCGGGCAGTTTTGGTGCCTGTGTTCTTTACCGCAGAGGAGACAACGGAGTTTTTCGGAGCATCTGTAGGACGTATGTCCAAACTGATTGCAACGGAAGCATCTCGTTGCTGAGGGCTTGTGCCATTCGCAGCGGATATGGCTGAAGCCCGCAGTTATTCCAAAGCGGATGAGGGTGTTGGCCTCGGCTCTGGAATCCAGCGTGAGTCTGCCGATAGGCATGTCGGTTCCATTGCGAGAGAATCTTTCGAACTTGAAGTCCGATTCTAGACTTTCTCTCAAGTGGAGGTTAAGATCCTCTGTCGAGATCCAATGAGGGATTCCTTTAAGGACCAAGACTGAGGCCTTCTCAGCTATTGAGGCAAGTTTATGGCCGCCTTCGCCAAACATATTCGATTGAGTCAGCTCTGCTTTGAACGCAGCAGCATCCTCTGGCGAACTGAATTTTAGAATGAAGGTGCCGGACTTCTGTAAGGTTATCCGGGCTTTGGAAGCAGTTGGAGACTTGGATAGGAAGTTAAACCTCTTGATCTTTCAAAGTTCTTCAGAAAAAAATTATATACACATCGTAGCCTTGAGCCTTCCAACTTGGCAAATATTTAACGGCCTCCTAAAATGAACATTTCAAAAGTTGGACTGTTACGCCTCATGCTCCAGCCATTTTCTTTCTAATTTCCACAGTCTGAGTACTCAACTATTTTTCCGCCACATATTTTTCCAATGTGTACCACACACTTTAATATCTACTTGGGTGACCGAATAAGCGTACGAAATCATTCCCACATCCACCAAAGGGCCGAGTTTGGACACGGAGGGATCCCCCTGTCAATCAGAATAGAGGATTACGTGGTCAGTCATATAGAGACCACCATCACGGACACTCCCAAACGCGGAATAAACGAAATAAGTGAAATAAAGCAATCGGACTGTCCGTCGCGTGTGAAATGGCATGAGGGAGGACAGTCCTCGGGGAGCGCAGACTACAACAAGCCGAGGTGACTTACACAGGTGGAAACCGACTCCGAGAAGACACAAAATGGAATAAAACTGTTCGTAGAGGTGAGAGAAGTAGTGTTTGGAATATCGGTCCTGCACAATGAAAGCAATGTGGAGAAGGACCCAACCGAGGAGGCACAGCACGCAGACGGGCTCACTCACCCTCCCGAGGATGCCCTGCAATGTGGAGTAGTCCTTACTCTGAATGGTCCGCGGAATCGGGCCGACTCGAGAAGGAAGTATGGAATGAGGAGAAGGTAGGGCACCCCCACAGTGGAGGACACAAAGTACCACAAACCTAGAGAGTAGAGACAGTTGACTACAATTGATGACGGAACAGCTGAGAGTGGGTCACTCGGTCATCCGTCCTGTAGAGCACTTTCAGACTTGTGCGATATCTCCCGATGGTGTAGAAGGAGACGAGGTAGACGGTGATCCACATTAGGAAGACAACCTAGGAGGGTCACACTGGGAAACCACCACATATTCACGCACTGTGTCGTTGAACTGTTCTTCGTCCTCCATTCAACTAACAACACTTATTTATTTAAACTATTTACTTTATAACTGTACTGTGAGAGGCTAAAAAGCCATTCCTCGTCCCACTCCAGAAAATGTATTAAATATATTGGAAAGAATAATAATGCCTTGTGGAACGCAAATGAAATCCGGGCACGAGGATGTGATCAATTCAATTGCCCTCAATTTCAACAGCACGCGAATGCTGACATGTTCCAGTGATTCGTTGGTCAAGGTTTGGGATAGGACAGGCGATACGTGGAGATGCAGCACCACACTGCGGGTTACTAAGCCTCCCCCACTCCCAGCACCACAATGGCCGCGTCCTCACAGCCTGTTGGGCACCCGAGCACTACGGCAGTGTCATTGCCTCGGGCGCCTCAGACTTCAAAGTCTTCATTTTCCAGGAAAAAGGTCACCTCCTTCCCCCACAGCAGACGAGAAAAACCCATCAAATAAGAGGACTACCCGAGTTTGGAGGGTCTGCTGTCGACTGGGGTACTGGAACAAGTCAGTCATTTGCACCAAGTTCTCCCCCTACGACCTGACACTGGTTTGTGGGCAGTCGTAAGTGTGAGGCCGGTCTGAGTATTGACGGGCTGGTTAATGTTATGATAAGCACTAACATTGCCTTCCTCGACAGTTGGGTTGTTCTCCGCTCCATCGAGCTACAGGCTCCCTCTCGCTCTCTCTCCTGGAGTAACTCGAGGTTCCTTGGGCTGCCTATTTAAGAATGTTCCCCCCTCTGCTGGCAGTGGCTGTGGGTGGGGACGAATGTGGGTCGGTCGTCCTCACAGATTTGAAAGGCAATCGTAAAAGAGTGTTTGAACTGCCCGACTCGCCCCCTCTGGACTGTGTGTTTGCCCCCAACAACGGGAGACACTACCACGCACTGGCCATTGCCACATCAGCAGCCGTGTGGGTCTACACTTTCGACGAGTATGTTTTTGTATGACCAGGAATGTGGTGGCCACCCAAGTCGTGCACGTCTGCCAACTCAAATTCGGACATTATTTGTGGGTGAGGAGTGTTGATGACTCCCAGCGGCCGTGTCTGCAGTGGAATGTGTGGGGGGACGAGTTGAATGTGTGCGACAACATAGCATTCAGTATATACAAGAGTACTGTCCGCCCTTATCCCTGCAGAGGAGTATGGCCAGTACTCTCTCTCCCGGGTTTGTTCTCTTTTCGACTGACAAATTGTGTTAAATGTTATTTAGTGTTATTGACCAATAGTTGGGCAATGAGTAGGGTAGAGTTGACAAAGTTGGTGGCACAGTCCTTCAGACAGTTGTTGTTGCCGGCCGAGAGTGGTCGATCCACTTTGTCCACGCACATGTCCCAACACTTCCCGCAGAGGACGTTAATCTGCGTATTCATCACCATCCTCACCTGCTCTAACAACTCGGCCTTTTTGAATAAAAGATACAACTATCATTTAAACACATGCTCGACGGACGGATGGTGGTCGGACTCGTAGTGAGGTGCACAAAGGCCATTTGGACATCCTCGAACCGTTCGAGTTGGAGTGACTCGCCAATGTCGTGGGCTGTGCTGAGTGCCATGGAAGGGGGCAGGACAATGTGCACGTCCGCAATCAGATTGTCCCCAAAGTGGATTCCGCGGATCGTGTCAATGCTGATTATGTCCCGGTGGTGGTTGAGACACACCCAGGCCAGTCGCTGGATGAAGTGAGAGTCTGCAGTCACTCCACTCAGTCTCCTCCCCAAATCTTAAATGGGCAACACTGCAGACCGAGAGAGACGAGGACCCACCCCACCACAATGTAGGAGGACAGGGCAATGGCCACCAGGGGGTCCAAATACTTCCAGTTGGGGTTCCAGTTGCGCACTCCTTGGGTGACTACAACTCAGTCACATCGACTGACCAGCGAACACACAAATCAAAGTAAACGAGTTGCTGAGGACGTCGTTGAAGCTGTCCTTGTGAATCGTCCTGAAGGGAGGAGTCTTCTTCCGGAAAAGGAGGAGAAAGAGGACTGCCTTTGAGACTAATCACACATGTGCTGATAATCTACCAATCGTGGCCAATAAACTTCCGATCGACACTGCATCCAGTTCTATTTCTATTTTCCCCGAAAACAGGGCCTTGATGGACTCGAAGATGACTTGGAGGGAGACCACAGTCATCGACACCGACATGATCAGGTGCCCCACCGTCCCCACCGACCGTCTGCCTAAGTCTCCCGCGGGGGTGGTGACCGAAGAGGTATTGTCGCCGGTCTTTCTTTCGTTTGAGTCCTTTTTCGGTAGGCATCAAGTGCCTCCTGAGCGTTGCCATATCCGATTGGAAGTTCCAACTGACATGGTGGACCCCATAACGCCACGCCAAGACCGGAAGGAAGGTAGGAGATCCCCATTTTTCAACTGTGTCGTGCCAGAAGTACTCGTTGCCTCAGCCAAGGGGGCTAACAAAAACACGATCCAAGGACATAAAAGTTTTTTTTATTTATTTAAACAATTTTTATATTTTTAAAAAAAAATTCATATAATAAATTAATTTATTTATAACAAAAATAAATTTAATATGCATTATATATTAATTATTGTTTTATATACATTTTTAGTATTTTAATTTAACTAGTTTCCATTGATTAATAATTAATTTGTTATATAAAATAAGCTGATTTAATAAATTAATTATTCTTAATTTTTTTAAGTATTGATTTTTAGCTAAATAGACTGATATTATTAAATCACTTTAGTGAGACTTTTTGGAAATTTTTGTTTTAAAATGCCGAGAAATGAAATTTTGGCCCCTTATATAGTTTATATCAAATATTGAAATTTTAATAGATATTACTCAGGCAACTTCGAAAAGTTGATTTGCAAAAACTTTGTCATTATATTCATGCAAAGATTTCTGGAAATAAAAATGAACTGTTGAAACGAATTTGTGAGAATTTAGAAACAGTTTACAATCCTGATTTTCTGAAAGAAATAAAATCTATTTTTGAGTACACCAGATAACAAATTTTATATTTTAGCAATAGGGATAATGCTATATTTCCAATAAAAACGATATTTCCTACAATACAAGTTGCTCCCCCGATAGATTTGAATTCTCTTAAATTTGAAGACATTCCTTATTATGAAAACCTTTACGCACTTTTATTCCCAACCTTAATCAAGAATGGTATTGCTGTCATACATTATTTTAGGTGATAATATAACTGACGGCGACAGCAGAAACTTATTTACTTTTGCAGAGTCAATTTACAATACCTTCCCAGATTTAAAGTAATTGTTTTTTAAAAAATTTAAAAATATGTTTATCAATAATATTTATTCAATATAAAATAATTTTTGATATTTCATTTTTATAATACAGATTCTTTGACTATATGGGATTGAGGACTGAATTTCAAGTACAACTTAGGTTCAGTTCAAATTAATAATTTTAGAATTGGCGCTTTGGAATTAAATGTTTTGCGTGATAAATATCCTTCAACTTTAACGTGTAAACTCAACTCAAAATCTGTTGATCTTCCAGTATTCTATATAAGTCGACCTTTTATTTAGCCATACCTCCCTATCAAGCGACAAAACGACGTACGGAAACGCCCGCGGATTCCTGTTGATGTGACTATGGTGACAATCACACGTCCTAATAGCACAAATTGTTTATTTGTCCGTAACAGTTCTAGCGAAAAAGTAATTTTTATATTTATTTTTAGGATCAATATTACGCGGGAATTTTTGTTGTTAAAAAATTATCAGTCAACGATTTAATAAATAAAATACAATCTCGATCTCTAATAACAACTGAACAGATTCAGAAATGGAGTATTGACCTAATAAAGTGACTTTTTAGTCACTGAACGTCTTTCTGGAAACAATGAAACTGACGAACCTGTTGTGACTGATATATTCCTCTCTCTCTTATGTCCTGTTTCAATATTCTCATTTACATGTGTAGATATCCCAGACTCGTTTGTCTCTTCCGGTCAGGTCAACGCAATGTGACCACATTCAATGTTTTGATGCCCATACTTTTCTCACAATGAATGAGAAAAGACCTAATTGGCGCTGTCCTATCTGTTTTCGGCCTATGGACTTTTGCTACGTGAAGATTGACGAGTATTGTGTTTTGACTATATTATTCCATAAGATACGTCTCCTTCATTTTAATGCAGACTGAAACTCACGTGAGATCTGTTAGGTTTGATGAGAATGGGCTTTGGCACCGTGTTTCAGATAAAATGGAACCTGCTAAAGGTTACTTGCTATTGTTGATTTTCCTAGAAATTTCTGATACCACTGAACATAAAGAACCTACTCCGATAACTGAGAATGTGGCGAATATTTTGAAGGATGAAGACGATGTTATTGTCATTGAAGATTCTGACGAGGATAAAGATATAAATAATTTAGAAGTTGAGAATGAACCTCCCTCTTTAGTCCTCATAGAAGGATCAGTACGTTCTCTTTGTCAGGATATCCAAAATGAACCACATATTCTGCGATTTCCTTTATCCTCTAATAAGAGACCTTGTTCTGATTCAGTGAATCCCTCACAAATTTTTGATACCGCTCAACATAAAGAACCGACTCCGATAACTGAGAGCGTGGTCAATATTTCGAAGGATGGAGACGATGTTATTGTTATTGAAGATTCTGACGAGGATAAAGATATAAATAATCTAGAAGTTGAGAATGAACCGCCCTCTTTAGTCCTCGTAGAAGGATCGGTACGTTCTCTTTGTCAGGATACCCAAAATGAATCACATTTCTAAGATTTCCTTTATCTTCCAATAAGAGGCCTTGTTTTGACTCAATGAATACTGTATTTGGCGGAAGTAGCAACATTGCTTATCGAGACCTTCCATTTAAAAACTCGGCTTTCAATGGCCAAGTGTTTCACTCTCTATTTGGTTCATCTCAGTCAGTGGCTCCTCGATTGTTCACAGTTTCTAATTATTCTCAGCCATTCTTCCACGGATTGATTTTTCCCACTTCAATTTCAAATAATACTTCCCAAGATGATAGAAACATTTTTCGAACAAGTCACCAAAATTATAACAATTAAATTTTTTTTCAATAAATTACATTACAGTAATTACGTCACATGCGTCTCTTAACGAAGCTGGTATTCAATTCTGCTTCTTAGTTTTCTAATTAATTATATTTTAAATGAAGTTTTTTGCCCAATATCAAAAGAGAAGTTGAATAATAATACGAAAATCTCTAACCCATCAGAAGGAGGGTTTCCAATTGCACAGAACAATATAGAGATTGTAAATGATCGGAATATGGTTGTCAATAATATGAAATCTTAGAAAATAGATTCCAGATCTTAGTAAGGATACAGTTTCTCAGAATTTCTGTAATCCAAAAAAATGAGAAACGTCAAGTATTCCAATGCCCTCTTTTGATTCAAAAAATTGGACTTATTTATCTTCTGAAATGTTTTACCGTGTTATTGTTAGGTTATCGAGATTCTCAAATGAAAAGCCCTTCACGCGAAGTTTTAAATATGGAAACAAATATATTAGTGATTGTCTTAGTCCTAATTTACGCCGTTTCCACGGGAGAAGTGACAATATTTCTCTGCGTGCAAGAATTAGAAATTTTTTGGAGAAGAATTAGAAATATTAAAGTTTAGTTCTTTAGGTATCAATTACCCTTCGATCGTCACGACTGGTATGTCGATCGGTGTGGTTTTGATGTAAGATATGTATGTTATTGACTACTATGACTGTTCGAAGGAAACACTTCTTGTTGTAAGACCTACTTTGGATTTACTTTCGGCGGTTGTGGATTGTTTTTAGATTAAACACTATTAAAGAGTGTTTATTTAAATAAGAGTTAACTATGCATTACAGTAAAACTTCTTAAGATTATTCCTGTTAAAAATCTTAACGAATTTACTAAAAGATTAATAGAAACAGTTGCTCCATTGCTAATGCAATGTATTGGATGATTCTGGAACAGTATTTGCTGTTCGAATTATGAAATGTAATCATAAACTAAAAAAATTCATTTTTAATGAAGTTTAATATAAGTGTCAGTGGATGTTCAGGAGATAAAGCCACTGCAAGACGCTATTACACTGCAATGTGACATTACAGATGTTTATATTTATTTTAAAACTGTTAGAGCAAAACAGTCGATTTGATTATTCAGAATTTGGATGGAAATTTGGCCAACCTTGTTGTATGTGATGGAGCCCCCGATGGTTGTCCATTCATTATTTTGTTTAGTCACGGACTGCATGACATGGACGAGTATATGCAAGCTCAACTTGTCCTTTCAGTAAGTTTATTAATATTTTTACAAGGCACTTAAAATATCCATTAAATTGTTGAAGAAAGGAGGGTCTTTATGTCTAAAGTGAGAAATTCAAATTGTTCTTAGATTTTTCGAGCTAAAAATTTTGATCTACTATGTTCCCAATTGAGATTGTTTTTTGAGGACCTTTCTGTTGCTAAACCTGCCAGCAGTCGAAATTCGAGTGCAGAAGCGTTTGTAGTTTGCAGAGGATTTTATGGCGCTGAAAAGGCACCAGAAAATTCCTTTTTATTGTTTAAACATCAAAATTCTTTCCGTCCAGAATTTCTTTTCTGTGGGGATCTCAATTCATTGGATTCAGATAAAACGTATATATTAGAAGTAGTATTTATACTTTAATTAATGTCAGTTTGGAGAGGAGGAGTATGTATACCGCGAACCTATTCAGCCTCCTATTAATCCACCATATAAGGAGGCTTGTCAACTTAAAAAATGTGATAAACAAAGTTGTTTTCAATGATTTTTAATTAATAAAATTTTTGTATGTTATTTACATAGGTAAAATAGTTCATGGACTTGATAGTCGAATCTGGCGATGTTTGATAAAGTTATTTATAAAGGTTTAGATAAATTGGTCGCAAATTTAATGCCAGGAAAATTTCCGGTAATTTTCAAGAACATTTTCCAAAGCTGATACAAGACTTTGTTGTTCCTCCGATTATAAAAGAGAATAAAGTTTTCTCTGAGGTTTTAAGACTGGCTTCCCCGAATGTGCAGTTATGGACACATTTTGATATAATAAAAAATATTTTGGTGCAGATTGTTGGGCGAAAACATGCTGTGCTGTTCCTATCCCCAAGACGCAGCGAATTTTTTTAATAGCTACCCAAATAACAATATATTAATTCAAGGCGATAAATTCGAAAACGCGTTTGTCTTAAATGATTGATCTTTAATAAATATTCGAAGGTGAAAAAAGTTAATTAGATTAGATTTTCGAAAGTTCACATATGGTACATCCCAAACGAGATATTTGGCATCCCGACAAACGTGTCAATCCGCCAGGACGTTTTGCAATCACGCCCATGTGCTCTCAAATAGAAAAAAAATTTTCTGAGTTCAAAGCTTTTTTAACAAGGTTGTTTAACGTTGAGTGCCTGGTAAATCTATTTACACCCAGTTTGCAACAAAAATGATAGAGTCTTTTAAAATCGAAAACTTTCAAGCATCGATCGCAACTGAAAAGCAAATTTAGAAATAAAAAAATCGTTGTTGATAAAAAAGAAGATCAAATGAGCTCTCAGAGACGCGATTGTAATCCTATTGAGAATACAATCAAGCACGGCTTTCTTTTCAACAAGGGCTTGTTTTGATTCAGTTTGGTATGTTGGGGAACCAAAATAGTATGATTTTTGTAACTGAGAGGTCTTTGATGCTCCTTGTAAGACCAAAAAAAGATCTGTTGAAATTGGGAATGTCTGCCGATTGAGAGAGTTTATTACGGGTAATCCTTTAAGGAGTTTCCAAAGACCTTGGATTTTGTGGTTTAACTTATGGTTTGCCCGAGGATTTAATGAAGTAAGAGCTCGAGGAAGGAGAGGTTTTTAACAGATAGGAAAAGACTACAGAGGCAAAGCAAAGCAAAGATTGCACCAATCAGCTTTTGAGTCAGAAGATAGGGCAGATTCAATTGAATAAAATAGCGGCTAAATTCAGTTGACAATAATCCTAACTAATTTTGGAATACAACTTATAATTTTGGCCAAATGCCGGTGCGAAGAAAGAAATCTCAAAAAGTTGCGAATTCCGTTTATGAGTACAAAGTTTTGGTCGGGGGTAAACATTGGCTAATATTCTTTCGAAAAACTAAAATGCTAGAAATTCCCAAACCGACTGTGAGATTTGTGAGAATAAAATTGTTCAAAAACGGCACCAAAATACGAAAATTAAATAGAGATTTTTTAGCAAAACCGTCTTCAAATCAAAAAAAACATATTACAATTGATCTCGAGGAATGAACCATCAATTTACACTGTGTATCTTGCTCAAATATCCGAATCTAAATTTAAATCAAATTCAGATGGTTATTTTCTGGATAATTTTCATATAAAGGAGTGAATAATCTTGTAATTATGAATAAAAAAATAAACAGTGCGAAATCTTTAAACATTTATAAAATAATCTTGTGCAATCGGCGTTAAAAATGGAGTTAAATTCATTTTTTCAATAAGGCATATTGCATTTTAATTTGTGTCATTAAAATGAAAACAATCTTTTTGTGTCCACGTAATTAATATACAGTGAACCCTCTCAAATTGGCCAATTTTTTAACGATTTACTAAGAAAAAAATTAATTTTCTTAATAATTTCAAATTGGCCACAATTTTTTGAATTTTTTTAAACTAGTTGAATGATTCCTTAATATCGTGTAAGGCTGCGCATTTTGCCAAAAAGTTACAACTTTATAATTTTTAAAATTCTACCGGATTTCTAACAAAATTCAAAAAGAGGCATGTTTTAGAATGTCAAAATTACATCGAGAGATTCGAACTGATAAAGTAGTTGACATTAATTCATTCTGTCAAGAATTTAAAGAAATTGCTAAATTGTATAAGTCTGATCAAATCTATAATCTGGATGATACTGCATTATATTATAAACTTATTCAGCGAAAAGCATATGCAAAAACCGATTCCAAGGATACAAAAATTATATAGACCATGTATCTATGCTTTGTTTAAATATGACCGAAAATCATAAATTAAAACCAGTTGTGATTGGAAAACCGAAAATGCCTAGATGCTTTAGAAATGTTAACTATGGATTTCTAGTCTTATATTATAGCTCACAGAAAGCTTGGATGACTGCATCTATATTTATTGATTAGATTATCAGTTTTTATCTCTAGCTTAAAATTAGAAAGAAAATTTTATTTCTAATAGACCACTGTCCTGTACATTGTATCTCTAAAAATTTAATAATTGAACACTATGATACAAAAATCACATATCAACTTGATGGAAAAAACATAGAAATTAGATTAACCAGAGTAGAAAAGGAACTTGACTGTAATGCAGAAAAAATGAAAATGATTTTTTGCTCATTACTGCAATATAAAATATAAAGCAAACCTACAACGGGAAATTAAAAACAAATTAGGGATTAAATTTTATTTTAATTAAATTTAAACGTGTCTATTTTAATTTTTAAAGTATTGATTTTTTTTAAATTGGCCATGAAATTTTCATGTTCCAAAAATAGCCAATTTGCGAGGGTTCATTGTACTTTACGTTAAAATACAATATTATTATTATTATTTGCAACATACGTAGAATCATATTAGTTATAATTTTACTCGTGCAGCATTAAAAACAATCCTTTGAACCAGCCTCCTCCAACCTCCTCTGTCGTGAGCGAGTTTCCTCAGCTCGTCCAGATCCTCACCACTCCTTAGCCTTTTCTTCACACATTTCAGGTCTCCGTCAAGTGTTTCCGGCAGCGTAACACGTGGACGTCCACGGAAGCTCGATCCCTCTTTCAGGAAGTTAAAATACAATAAAAAACAAAAATAAATTTTAATATTAAAAAAATAATGGTATTGAGAGAAAGAATGATTTTAAAACATTTAACTATTATTTTTAAAGAAAAAATTCGATTTTTGGCAAATCCAATTCCCTTTGTGGGGAATTGTAAGTCCTCCAGTAGCAAATAAGACAAAACAAAATATTGACAACAAAAAAAGAACAATTTAATTTTATTAGTCGCTGAGCGGATGGACAGGCAAATTCCACGTAATATCTCGACCGATTCTTGTTAAAAAACGACTGTTGTGACTCCTCTTTGATATGATTAAACCAATCTATGAAAAGAATTTAAGCGCTTTTTGGCCAATCACCCCACTGTTTTCAAAACCCCGGGGAACGAAGCAACAAGTTTTGACCAAGGAAGCATACTTTGCGATTTCATTTGGTTTTAGCCATAGCAGAGGCAAATCTAGTGCGAAAACATAGTCTATGACCACTGATGACGAAAACGAGTCGACATGTGTTACATCCCATAGGAGGGCAAGTCCTATTTTGAACTGGAATAAAGTAGACCTGTCAGGAAGCTTTCCGTTTCCACGGTCTAGCCCAACTGGTTCCAGTACTGAAGGGAATCCAGTGTCGCTAAGCGAACGTCTAAAACGTAATTCAGTGAAGGGTGCTTGAGAATCCTGCTGGCACTAAGACAAAACATGAATATTTTTCGTGAATGTACAGCCTCGTTGGTTAAATTCACGGAGTCTATAGATGGCAAAAAGAATTCACAGAACAAGGAACTTAAAAATGCTTCCATTTTTTAATTATTTTTACTTTTTTCAAATTTAATGTCTGGAGATTTTTAAGTCGAGATAAAACGTCATTGGTGGATGAAATAATAAGATTTCCATTCAAAAATATTACCAAAAATTAAAAAAATGTTTGTTGTGATTTAATAATTATTAAGTGGAGATACTGATAATTAAGAATTTTCCTGTAAGCGGAAAAACGACGGGAAATGGACAAAAAAGTCAGGTCAGCCAAAAAGTTATAGAGAGCTAAAATCTACCGTCAAAAGTAAATCTGTTTGTACCTGGAACAAGGCAAAACGTATGTTAAAATTAAGAACAAAAAAGCTATACCTGAAAAGTGTAAATGAAAAGGACGACGTCATTTCTCAGAAAAATGAGCCAGGCATGAGACTGATTGTATCTTCACTTCATGAAGAGGCTTGTTAAGGAATCAATAAGATTCAGCATCTATGCAGTCGTTATTACTTTGGAGTCAAGAGTCGAATCATCAAGAACGTGATATCAAATTGTTCTAAATGCATATTCTTAGTTCCACTAAAAATTTACATTGATTTATTTATTAAAAACTGGTAATATAGAACATCACGTATTTGACTTCTATGCCAAATAAGAGATATCAATTTCGTCGAACGGATTGCACGCTTTGTCGTAAAAGAAAAATATTGCTAGAATTCTTTGTCACACTCGATTTAACGAATTTGCCAAAAGAGCTTTAGATACATGAGGTTTTCCTTTCACTTTATAGTCAGTTGGTCTCTGCCGGAGTGACGGAAAGCGTTCCGACGGGATGACTACTTTTTTTAGAGAAGGCAAATCCCTGGTTTCGGAAGCCACCTGTGTTGACTTGTTTTCTGCAACGCTTATACCAGAGATAGTTAACAACCAGAGTTCCGCTAGTATTCAGACTGAAGGAGTCAAAAAGACAAAATAGGGGTGCATTTTGGACGCTCTAAAGTTTATCTCCATTGCCTTTGAAATCTTTGGAATCCTCAACAAGGGTGCGATTCAACTTCTTTCTGACATTGGCTGAGAAAATTTCGACGAAAACTAGCGACCTGAAGGAGACTAGCTAACTTTTTCAGCAAATCTCAGTCGCTAAGGTCCGCAAAAACTGCCACTTAATATGCAGAGTCATTAAGCTGACACTTAGGCTCTTGACTATCTTTTGAGTTACTTTTCTGTTATCACTTTGTCAATTTTTGTGTCAATAATAAGAATATAATAAATACCAAAAATAAAAGTTATTATCTTTAAAAGAGATCCTAGTTTTGCGGATCATAAAATGTAAAACACTATTTCGATTATTCTATAATATTTTAACAAAAAAATCAATAAGTCGTTTATTCAATAAATAAACAAATAAATAGTTCACAAGCATTCAAAAGCATCACTCATAAAATGTACTAAATGACCTTCTCTAGCCTCATTAAAACCAATAAATTATACTTTCATGTCTGTAAAGAATAATAAATGCCCAAATATCCACAACAGATATGACAACAAGCAGAATAACACGATCTTGCTTCTGCAACTACAAATAATCCTCAATATATAGATTTCGTTCCAAATCATCGGTCAATCTTGTATAGTATGAAACATTACTTTCCAATTCAAACAATCTTTTTTGCAACAAATACAAATGATTGTGCAAAAATCGAACCTTATCCAATTTTAAACTAACAAAACTACTTTATTCATTGTCATTGTATTTTCGTTAGCCAGAGTATCCAGTCTAGCATTCAACTCACATATATTCCGATTATAATATAGACTCATTTCATCCAAATATCTTAAAAATATAAATTATTTCGCTTAAAATTGCGGATTTTTGTAAATCTTTAATATTTCCGCTTAATTTCAAAAGGGAAGCCATTTCCTTTTGCTGGGAAGTAGATGTAGTAAGCCTGATAATCCCACTTTCGAATCATTTTTATCTTTCGCAGAATGCTTAAAGTCGTCGACTGGACAAAAAACTTGATCTTCCATAAACAAACTCCAAGTTAACAGATTTATTCCACCCAAACAATATCCTGAGCTTGAAATTTGATAGAAAACCATCAAAGGAATCAATTTCCGTGATTTCTGGGACAGGAGGTGTAACGGAATCATGCTTATTTATGTACATAAAAAGCAACTCCTCTTCTGTCAGTCCATAAAACCTAAAATATAATTTTGTAACAAACCGAAAATAAATCAGAGGGCAGAAATGATGCTTTCCTTCATGTTCGACATAGTCAATTCGGATAAATCGGATTAAAAGGTCACTTTCGATCAAAAATTGCCATTCACTAGCCTTTGGAGACTCGGGTGGATGGACTGATAAATTGCAAATTTGACAGATGTTACATCGATGGAGTCACACAGCTTGATCACAAACCTAAAAAAATAATTAAATATATTAAAAAAACCATTTTTAGCCTCACATGGATTATTTGTATAAAAATCTTTATCATCTGATAGAATTGCCTGTGAATTATGACACTCAGAGTTCGTTTCAAGTACTTTAGCCCCACAAGAATGTGAAGCGTAGTTTTTATTGATTATATCGTCTTTAAACTCACTTAAATGCCCATTAGTCCCGCCTGAGTATTAATAAGTTAATATTTTTTACTATTTGGGTGGTTATTTGTGACATTTGACGGATTGTCATGAGCTTTCCAATCAGAAAATTTCTTTAAATATGTTTCGCTGGTCATTAGCGTTGTTTAACAAAACAAAAAAATAGTTAAAAATTGAAAGAGCCTACCGTAATAGTTAAAGAGCCTTCAAAGGCTCGCGAGCCTGCTTTTGCCGACCCCTGACCTAGAGCACCCTTGGTTCAGGGGCAAGTGGAGAGGTTTCTTATAGTCAATTTATTTGTAGGTTTAATCAATCAATTAAAAGATGGATTAGCTCTACAAGTGCATAAAACGGAATGCTAGGGAAATTCAAGGAATTTTATCAAGAAATTGTATACAAATATAACTCCACACAACATGAAACTACCAAATGGGCGCCCTTCAAAATTTTTATGGGGGATAAAAAAGATTCGGAGAGAACAGAAGATCAAATAAATGCATTGTTAATGTTTGACGGAACAAATGCAGAACAAAGTGATGAGTCAAATTCGAATTATTTTGAAAATGACGATAATAAAACTGAGAAACAAGTGCATGAAAACCTTGTTAAAGCTGGAGAGAAAATGAAAAAACGTCGTAAGTGGAAATATGACGCAGAAGACATTGAAGTGCTGCTGAAACACGACAGGGATGATAACCCTGGTAACCGTAGATACCCATTATATGACGAACTGGATATAAATAAGTACACAGTTTCAGAAAAATTTGAAACTACGTGTAGTGTTAATAAAGATAATGGAGAAACAGCATCAAACGTGCATTTAAGTAGATTAAAAAAAATTTGATTAAAATTTTGATTTTTTTAAATGAATTAGTTCTTATTTTTTATTGACTCCCATTAAATAAATAAAATTTTATTTATTTTAAAAATGTAAAGCACAAATGAATGATGTGTGATTTATGCAACAGGCAGAAATATAAAAACAAATAAAAAAGAAGAAAATCAAAGTTAATTATATTTTCAGATGATTTTTAGATTATATTTATATTTTTTGGTAGTTTTTTCGATCGTGGGTTATCCAACCCGGTGGGCTATAAAACCGGTGACATTGGATTAAAGATTTGGGAGGATTGTTTTTGTGGTGCCTTTTATTGTCTTTTTTGGTCTATATTAGAGAAGAAAATAAGGTTTTTTGGTAATTCTGTTTGATTTTTCATTCATTTCCTAATGGTTATCTGTTCCGTTTGTAAATCCGTCAATAATCGGAAAAAAGTTTATTCAGTGTGATTCTTGCAATTCTTCTTTTCATATTTCTTGTATCAAGATGTCAAAGAAATCACTTTCCAGCCTCTCTCGTTGGTGTATTCTTCTTGCTCTTCCTTTCCTCCTTCTTATATAAATGATAACCTCCCCTCCGCTACTACTCCCCCTCTTGATAACCCTTCAGATCCATTTTTGTTGCATTCTGAATTTGTTCTTAAATTATCGTTCTTCTTTCCGCATTCCTATTCGAATCCCAAATCGGCCCGTATTTCGGTGACCCAAAACTTATCCTCTCTAATCGATTCTGTCATTTCCGATCCATCTATTTCTAATTGGAATCGTTGGGCTCCCTGCTCGTCTCCCCGGTGATTCCTTGGTTTCTCTCTTTAAAAAGAATATGAGTCAGTTTATGAATGGCTCTCTCGTTCCGTCTCTCTCATATAAAATCTACTTCTAAATCCTCAGTGATTCCTGTTTAATGTCGCAGGATGTCAGCGCAGCTATCGACTCAGCAAAAAAGCTGAAAATTTTTGTGTAATTTCTGGAAAGCTGTATCTTTCAAGCAAAGATAAAAGTCCGAAGCTTGTAATTACTTTGGATAATGAAGAGGAAATGGCTTTCCATTTCAAGAATATTCACAATATTACTCACTGCGGGCAGAATGGTTTAGAACAGCACTGTCATGACAATTTCTTTACAATTAAATTACCAGGAAAATCTCATCTCGTACGAATTAGAAATACGACTACAGATTGGATGAACTTTTGCAGACAACTTATTACGGTGTCTCATGCAAATGCTCCTATTAAATTTGGGGGACTTGTGGTTAATGAAGATACATTACGTAATTCACATAATTTTTAAAAGAGTCGATAGTGCAAATCTGCGGTTCTCAACCGCGGCCCGCCACAATTTTGGTGCGGCCCGATTAAAAGTATACAAATATATTAAATATTTTTTGTTTTTATATTAGATATTTTGTACATTAATGTTTAAATAATATTGTTTGTGATGTCTGATAAACGTGTTAAACGAAGAAGAAAAATTATTCATGAAAATCGTGCATTTAACCCCCAATAGGAGGAAAAATATTTTCGTCACCTACGGAAGCAGATGCTGCAACCGCTCCATACATATATCACTTGGTCGATAATGCTCAAAAAAATGCATCAGTCTTCGGATCAACGTATACATGTGAAGCTCTTTTCAGCAAACTTACGTAAATAAAAACAAAGTATCGAAATCGATTGACTGATAGACACCTAAATCAACTTTTACGCACATCGTGTTCGAAATTTATTCCCTGTTTTGATAAAATAATAGACGCCAAACAGAATAAAGTCTCGCATTGATTTTTATTACTTAATAAAGCCTTCTTTTCATTAAGATATTCTTAATTATCGATTTGGCCCATGAGCTAAAAAGGTTGAGAACCCCTGGTGCAAATCGACGAGTGTAAATTTTTTCACAGAAAGTACCATCAAGGTCATTGGCGATCAGGCCATTGGGTGGAATAGACAGGGAAACTAGAAAGTGCTTTTTTGAAGAAGTTGCTGGTTCTTTTTTCCATTTATCCTTTAGACAGAACAGCGGAAACACTTAATGAAGTTATCGTTCGACGCGTACTTCCCGGCACCCATATCATTACTGATGGTTGAGCAGCCTATAATGGGATTGCGGAGGGATTTATTCACGAAATATGCAAATTTTCGATCCCCTTAAAACTTGGGGATGAAGAAAATAATGTGATTGCCCATCGTCCAAATGAAAGATTCCAGATGGATTTAATTGATTTGAAGAGGTTTCAATTATGGTATTGTTTATTAAAGATTTAAACCAGTGATTCTCAAGTGCGGCCCCTAGGATTTAATTTGCGGCCCCTAGGTTTTAGCTGCTAAATTATCAAATTTATGGATATATAAATGCCTTCGTTAAGAAATTAATTTTATGGAAAGCGCAGATATCAAATAATGATTACACACATTTTCCTTATTTGTCAGAAAATTCCGAAAGTGGCTCAACTGATAAATATTTAAAAATAATTGAAGATTTAAATTTGCAATTTGATGCAAGATTTCAGGTTTTTAGTATTTAATTTAAGCTGACAGAGCTTTAAAGAAGGTGCAAATTCAATGAGATTATTTGCATCTCCATTAATTATGAAAAGTGAGGAGGTTTCCGGGATTTACCAACTGGAATTGATTGATTTGGATCAACATAGCAATGTTTGGATCAACATATGTCTGCGAATCGACATTTAGTAAACTCGTTCGAATTAAAACAAAGTTTCGCAGCAGATTGACTGATACTCATCTGAGTGATTTGTTACGTACTTCAACAAGTAGAATTAAACCTAATTTTGATTATTTGGTTAATAAATAATTCTTAAAAATTATTTGCGGCCCCTGTAAATTTTTTTTTTTAATTTGCGGCCCCTGAGCAAAAAAGCTTGAGAATCACTGATTTAAACAAAAAATGAATCCATAGCATGGATTTTGACGGTCATATGTATTCGAAATATGCATTTACTCAAAACTTAAAAAATAAAAGCGGAAATGATTTCGCAGAAAATCTAAAAAAATTTCCAACTTTTTGGACCTTGGACCGGTTCTTTTATTTTCTCGTCCTGTGGCATCCAATAGGGTGATCCTTTGGGCCTTTGTTCACTCTTGCCGTGGATTCTATTGCCCGGTAAATGAATCACTTCTAAATCTCTGGTATCTCGATGATTGTAGCCTGGTCCGCTTAATGTTTTGTTGAGGGACTTAGCCACTCTAATTCCGGTGTTATCCAACATTTGTCTGGTAATTAATTCCTCAAGTCTGAGTTTGTCAATCTCTCTGTTGGAACAACTTGTTATGATATAGACAGCAGCCAATGCAGAATTAGTATACAATTAGATGATCACCGATTTAACATCAATACTATGATTTTTTATTAAATTGTTTTGTTTCTGGTGGTTCAAAAAAATTCAACAGACCAAAGTGGTCCCCGGTCAAAAAAGGTTAAGAAACACTGCAATAGAGTATGTCTGGATGACATGAAAAGTAAATTATTGCCAAGTCCACCCAAAAATTTAAAATTTTCCAAAAACCGGACAAAAGGATCCGCCCAATGCGGTTGAAAACTACTTCAAATGGCTCTACTATAGTAAAAAGAATTAGATTCACGTGGAAAAATAGGATCTCTGTGTCTAAAATTGGGGAGATTGTCATCAGAAAAATTGGAATCAACACTACTAAAAGAACTCGTGAACGTTTTTTAAATGAAAATAAAAACAACTATAAGAATAAACAATAAAATACTAAGAATAAACAATAAAAATGGTCAATATAATGTAGAAGAAAATAAATTTAATTGAAAAAAATTCATAGGAATGGAGATTAATTAATTGATAAAATGAACATAAATTTACTTGCAAAATAAACCTTATTCAGGATATTTTACAAACGGTCAATTTAATTAATCTTCAAATATATAAAAATGATAATATTATAAAAACAATCATTGATAGAAAGGAATAAAAAAATAAAAATTAACAGCAGAAATGCACAACACAAGAAAAGAATATAACGTGCTTAATACGTAAATATTTTTTTGTATTTAATTTGATAAATTAAGAAAATTTAAAAAATAAATAAGATTTAATATCTTCAGTCTGTTTAAACTCAGCTAGGAACGTATTTTCAGCCGTCCAGTGTACCAACATACCAATAATGGGCACACGTTCATCTATTTAGAGCATTTTGGACGAAATTTATAGATTTTCTGACAGAAAATTAGACAATATAAATCAAATATCTTTTTATTCGGATCTTCTATCATAACTTAATTTAGAATATTTAACCTTGTTTATAAATTTGAGATCAATCAACAATGAATTAATTATAAAATAGGGGCTACTATATGCATTCCATATTTTCTGAAGAAATTACTATATCTTACCAACAAGCTGCATTCAAAAAGGAAATAGCAATCAATATTTTAATAAATGTCAAAATAATGAACATTTTTACATTTTTCAAATAGTTAATAACGTATAAATACAACTAACGTGATAAAACCTAAGTTAACCCTTCGATTAGGACATTTTAGATGTGACGAACTCTCTCCATTACCCATAGTATCGTGTTACACACTTGACCTATATTGTAAACTAGATTTTGTGAAAATTGACCTAGATTAAAAACCTATTGTTTAAATTACTTTTCCTTCTCATTTTTGAAGTCTTTACTGTTTTCTAACTGTAATATTTGACGAGGTCAAAAATTATAAAATTAAGCTTTTAAAATAGAAGAAATTAGAAATGCTTTCCTTAAATTAGTAGCTCAGACAAAGCAAAATTTTAAATAAATATCGATTATGTTAAAAATATATTTGATACTACGATTCAGACCAGAAACTCAAATCTATCATATCCATCGAGTATCCTTTTTTGGAGCTGTTTCATTAATGCTTATCAAAGGAGAATGCACTTTTAATTACTGACATTGAACACAGTCCACACATTCAGCATAAACTTTTAAGATAATTGATCTTTTTATACTAAAAAATATTTTTCAGACTATTCTTTCAATTTGTTTACTTCATAATTCGTTTTCAAATGTAAATTCCAAAATTCAGATTTAATGGTTTATATATAATTTTTAGCAATTACAATTTTTTGTTCCATATTTGGTTTTAATCTAGAGTCTTCTAGTAAAAAATTTTTTTTGTATTTAGAAATCTTGACTTGTTCATTTCAATTAAACTTTCATCAATCGTATTGCTTTTTAAATAAGAAACAATGTTTTGTAATCTATAATAGTTAGTACTAAATTTTTTAGCAGCATTTTTAACAAAAACGCAAACACGTAAATAACATCTGTCTAAATATTGGGTAAAATACAGTGAGACCTTGAATTTAAAAAAAATCGAGTTGCGGTGAACCCTCTTTTTGGGAGAACCCTTGCTTTTGGAGAAATATTTTTGCCATTCCTGTAAAATACAATGATTTTATGAAATAAACCACTTTTGGAGGGAAATTTAATATTATCATAGACCAATAATGTATATTTTTTGTCCCAATCAATAGACCAACCTTAAAGCATATTGCGCGTAAAATTCTGTATTGGAATTATCACTAAAAATACGATTTTTAATGTAAAATTCATTTTTCCCAATTTGTATAAACAAAATTAACCACGTTTGAATATTGTTGTTTCATTTTATTATTATTTATTTATTAACTCCAAGATCACCGAGAAAGATAGGTCAGAACTAACTAATTGGGTGATCCCTGCCTCCAACAACAGCCGTACTCTCCTTACATGATCTTCTGATGACCCAACCGTAACCCGGAAACGCCTTCTCTTCTTTCTGCAGAGGAACTCAATCGGAGTGCATTTCTTTATAACCGACCGAAATTCCTCTGCATGGGCCACCTTTTCCTTGAATGGGTTTCCCAGTTCCTTGCAAAACGTAGGAAACCCTGTCCATTCTTCTGCGTCGCCTCCTCGGGAGCAAGGCTGCCAACTGAGGTGTCAGTGTGGAGCATAATCTTTCTTTTGAGTGAGTTCAAACGTTTCGCTTTCGAACAAGCAATTGCAAACCTCCAGGCTGAGCAGGCATACTCAACCGTCGGGGCAATCACTTGTTGGTAGACCTTGCTGACATAATCTTCCAGGGGGAAGGGACTCTTCTTTAACAGAGCTTTCAAGACGTTCCACTTCCGAATACCTTTAGCTAGGGCCTCCTCCACGTGACTTGAGAACGTCATTAAGGAGTCGAAAACCACGCCAAGGATCTTATGGGTACGCGAAGAGGGAATAGGATTGTCCCAATGAATTGTTTCATTTTAGGTTATCCTAATATATTTTTAGATAAAATTTATCGTTAATTTTTAATAAAAATTTTTTTTTATTTTATATTAAAAAGTATTAATCAATTTTAGGTAATGGAGAAATATAAATTCAATCTAACTGTCCCTTCCCAGAACAGAGACGTTAATTACAAGTACCACATTAACTTTTGAAATTGTTATAGATGGCATAAGAAAACAAAAAAATATTATTGTGAAACAATCATTAATTAAAAGAAGTGATAATAAGAAAGTAAATACAAGGTATGATTAATCACAAAATTGATACAGATAATGATTCCACAAATTTAATTAGCCGATATAAATCAGCCCGTTTATTGTCGAATAAATTATTTACAAACTCCTTTTCTTCTTCTACAATATTTTTCTGTAAATTTCTAAAACAGTCAACATTTTTTACATCATCACAGTCAGTAAACTAAATAAATTAGCATAAAAATACATTCATATATTCAATGATGTCAAAGTGAGATAATATACTGTACGAGTTACTCAAATATCCGTCAGTGGTCGAATTCGAAGTACATTGATTGTAAAAAAATGTACAAACTGATTTCACTTGATTAAAAACTGAATTTAAACATAAAGGAAACTGATAATAATACAAATAAATTACTTTTATTTTTCTTTCGGAATTGTGCTTAATCTCCTCAATTCTGACAATAACTGCAAAAAAACAATGATATAACTTTGAATATCTTAAATAATATATATTATTAATCACTACTTGAATTTGAACATTAAACAGAGACTTTGATAATGGGAACACATCTACAAGTGTTGCATTTTCTTCGTTTATTTTTCCTAATATAAATTAGAATGCTATAACAATAACCTATCAGGAGTTTTAAATCGTCACATGCAGCAATAAAAGAATCTATAAATATAATAAAAAAATATAAACCTGATTTGAATTCGTTTGAATAAACTGAAAAAAGTATTGCTACAAGAGAATGAATTATTTCTCCGAATTTATAATAATGGTAATGTCGATATGGACTTTCCACAAAATAAGAACTCTACATTTGTTAAGATCTACTTAATTAATTAAATACATTCAATTTTCCAAATTGTTCTTGTGGAGGGCGATCAACAAAATATTGATAAATCAGATATGAAAATACACAACATTTATCAAAATATTTGTCACGAGAAAGCGAGCAAAACTCGGGAATAGAAAAAGTGATTAATTCCCTCATTAGACAACTCAGCAGAATGCGGAATCGAAGATAAATTTCCTACAATATACAAATAAAATCCACTTGCTCATTAATTGACAATATAGATATACTAAAATATAAATCCAGATCAATACCGAGATCTATTAGAAATCAATTCGAACGAAAAATAGTCGCGATTATTTGTGAATAAATCACTATAAGAATATTTCAAAGATGTTCCAAAATAATACAAATCAGGAAGTATTGACTTAAAGTTAAAAAATCTAAAATTAGTTGAAATAATTCTTACGTTGTCAGCGAATCAAAAATATTGCAAAAATGAGATTCTGTGAATATCAAAGCTTCCTGTTGTGATTTGGATACAGATTTACAAAGTTCGACCGCCTCTGGAAGCTACAAATAAATTTGGATAATATGAACGTTATTAAAATGAAGATTTTTCAAGGATAAAATAAAAATTTCAGCAGTCTATTGAAAGATAAATTATTATACTAACCTGATTTAATGTGCTGGCGTAAAATCTATTAAATTTTGAGAATAAAAATGAAGAACAACCCTCACGTAAAATCAAATTTATAAAATGAAATCTATTAAATATAATTTATTGGATAAAATAGATTACCCGATACTTTCAAATTGAAGATTTTTTATTTCAAGTTTTTTATAAATAAATTCATGATAAAATGGGAATCCTATTTATAAAATATTATACATGTCAAACCAATCATGTTATAAACACGAAGAACAAAAAACCAAAATTTATAGTTCAATGGAAAATTTCTTGTGGCATAAATACATAGAATTCTTAATGCCAACAATATATTAATATGATATTGATTCATCACATCTACACTCTAAAACCGATAAAACCAGTGGATTCAACAATGTCAAGCATCAATGACAATCCAATTTCCAAATATATTTCTTAAATAATTATCAAACAAATCCACCTTTCTTCAATGAGAGTTTAATAATATTGAGAGCAAATTTTAGTGAATCCTCATTGTAATATCTTCCAGTAACATATTGAAATTTCACTGCATTATGTGACTAAAAACATCAGCATTTCAATTTTATACAAAACAATCATCACATAGAAACAGAGCATATTTATCACTAGTATCAAATATTTCATAGACCTATTAATAATACAAACAAGTTAAAACAGAATCGAGACAATCCAATTCAAAATGCGACACATAATAATTCAAATCAGCCCAGCATGAAGGTCTTTGATGACCCAATACATGGAAATACTCAATCATTATAGAGTAGCAAATATCTTTACAAAAAATTGTAGGACATGCCCGAAATAATTCCAACTTCCATAACAGTAATCTTATTAATTAAAAACCAAAAAATTGCCGGTTTTTGATTTTCCGTGTAGATCAAAAAGTCTATTTTGAAGTTTGGACGATTCTAAATCTACGTTCGATACATCCACGCTCCCGCTACTTTTATAACAAACAAAATACTTATTCTCGGTCCATAGAGCTGATAGACTCTCAAAATAATCACGAATAATATCCATATCGTCCACACTGTGTAAATTTATTAAAAAACCTTTGGATCAAAACAGATTCGCAAAGATTTTGTAGTTCTTCCCACTTTTTGAGTTCCCGGTAAATTTTACAGCGAGTTAGCCTCTGGTCAATTTTTCTCGTTTCTTTAAAATCAAAGACTAAAAATATAAACCGATATGGTTCGCCATTTCTAAATAATTGTTTTGAAATTTAAGAATATTCCAAATTATTTCAGAGGCAAAGGAAATGTTTTTATCTCTTTCAGCCATTTTAACACAAAGTGTAAAAAGTTTTGCGCTTTTCGACAAATCGATACATTCAATGGCCTGTTAATATAAATAAGCAGATTACTTGAAAATAAATAAATACAAGCTTCCAAGAGTTGTATAAATTATTTGGCCACTTTTTATACATTTGACTCAGCAGAGCTCCACAGTCTGGCAAAATACCAGACCAAAGATAATGAGTAACATAAGAGAACAATAAAGGTAAATACTTACTCTCGGAATCAACTCCATTTTCTAAAATTTTGTTTGTATATTCAAAAAGTAAATCATCTAAGAATTTTATTTTTGATATTTACATCTTTGAATATATTTATAATTGTCAGTCATAATTCGATAAAGTTGTTCATCATTAGAGAATTGTTGGTGTACAAAACTTATTAATTTCATCCCTTCGGCTCTTTTTCCTATTTTATAAAATGTCAACCCTCTTATAGCCTAAAATATTTTTGAATAAGCAATTCTTACTTTAGCCTTAAAATTTTTTTTTTAAACGTATTTAACTAACAATTAACACCGAAAATAGTTAAGTTCCAGCGGCGAGGACGCAGTGTGCGTTGCCCCGAACAATGGCCAGGCCGATGCGCTGGCGGAACCAGAGGCTCTCTCTCGAGTCCTTGAAATTGTAGCAAAATTCAAATATGAATTTTTGAGTTTCATTAATAACCCTTTTAAATTTGTTATTCATAAAATCATCTAAAATAAAAAAATCGGAAATAAATAAAAATAATTTCATTGAGTTTACGAGCCTCGCGAGATTCCATCATAAAAATTCCACACCGACTCTATATCAGTTTTAAATATATTAAATATTTAAATTATTAAGATAAAAAATAATATAATTTTATAAGGTCAAAAATTAATATATTGTGTTGGATAAATCTGAGTCACTCCAATACCTCATCTAAGTGAAACGTGAGCCTGACATAAAAGCAATGGTGCCCGAATTCTCCCTCTTTTATAAAAGTTAGCCTGTGTCGATAGCCACAATGAACTCATCCTACTAAGAAACTACTCTACTGATTTTTTATTTGGAGGGATCGTTCTCGGTTCTCTTGTCAAGAAACCATTTCTAGCGATATTTCTTGTTGTTTTTTGATTATTAGGATCTTTTTATTCATCCTTTTATTATAAACAGAAGTCAGGTCTACCGAAAGAAAATCAAATTTGTACTCACCTTTTGTAAAATCGGGAATGTCTTTACGATCTGGCTCTGTTGATTCAGCAATATTATGCACACTTTCTAGGTTATCTTCACCGTCTGTCGCCGTTACAGTATTTTGCTCGATGGTATTGTAGCCCGGGATTCCTCAATATTTCTTGAGGTGGCTTAGAGCATAAGAAAAGGTCATCTTGATGCCCTATGCGAACTCTTGATAGGTGTAAACGGATTTTCCTGCTTAGCAATGATTTGAATTAATTGATAAGGGGAGGTACGTTTTACTGAAAGGTTTTGTAGTGTACTTTCTGTTTCCATCTGATAGGCAGCCCATCGTGCTCGTTTGTAATAAATAATTGATTTACGGTTGTTGTCCCTTGGAGAGAGGAGGTCGATGGTGATTAGAACCTATTAATAGTCAGATGGAAGGCCGTAGATTACTATTTATGACGTGATATTGTACGAGATGTAATCGTAGGTGAACATAGTATCAGGTCGGGTGACGTGTTTTGATCTTCTGGCTTTAACTTGCATCTCGTGTAAAGGCGGGAGTTGTTTAAAATCACAAGATCTTTCTGTTGGGGTCATAGTTGTATACTCTTTGATCTGGGGTTTACCGGTAAGCCAAATTGAATTCTTTGTATTTAGGTCTTCACAAATTATGGTTTTTTTGATTGATAGGATATTCGTTAGAAATGGCGTAGACTCAAAAGTGTTTGTTTGGTGGTAAATAAATTTTCTGCTTAAGAATTCTTTGATAAATTCGATGTCAGTAAATTGCTTCATTTGTTTTGCAATTATTTTTGAAATTTAGGAACTAGTACATACGATATTATTTTTAAAGCTAAAATTATTTTTAAAAATGTTTTTCATTATTCTCTATATAAAATAGTCCTGAGTCAAATCTGCATTAAATGTACGAGCTTGAAAATCTTTTGAGTCACAATAAATATAAAAATATTTTACTAATGTCCCACGGGTCAGTAAATTTGTTTTCGGGCCAATTTCCTTTAGTATTATAAAATTTGTTAGCGAGGCATTTCTAATTGGCCGCCCCAGTTTAGAGCAATTAAGAGAACCCAAAATGGATAATTGTCTTTAATTATATATCAGACTGAAATAGAAATCTCCTGAAGCACGACCGACTGTATGTCGGCTGCTTTTAAAAAAATATTTTCACTCTCCTATCACATTAAACGAGAATTAGAAATAAATGAAAAGACTGCAAGAGTCTATAATTGAAAACAACCAATGAAGCAACTCCAAAGTGGTAACAAATAATATAAAGCGGAATATAGACCTAACCATTATTGATTCTTCTGAGAAGCAGGGATTCCTATTATCGGTACTAGGCGATGTTATCAGTCATGACTAGGGCAACCAAAAAATAGCAAAATTTTTGAAAAAAATAGCAATCACCAAAGAAAAAATAGCAAATAATAGCATTTTTCGAAATTTTAAACTTCAAAGGGAAAATTTTTCAACAGATGACGAACTTGGGCTACTTTTTGCCAAATTAGCATAAACTATTAAAGGAATGTTCTTGTTAGAAAAATGGAGAATATCAGATATTCCTTTTTTGGATCACATTAAACAAACGCCCCCAAATTTACACATATTAAACAAAAGCCCCTAAATTTACACATATTAAACAAACGCCCCTAAATTTATACATGTCAAACATTCGACGAAAACATTAAAATAATATAAAACTAAATATCAAATTTATAAATAAATACTATACTTTAGAAACAAGTTTATTGAACAACATAATAATTTTTCAAAAGCTCCATTAACTTTTCAAAAGGATCACCAATTACGTTGTCACGCCACATAAATTCGTTTAGGTAGTCTTGTAAAAATTCTTTTTTGACACCTTTCATTTTCTTACAACGCAATTTGTTTTTATTCCAATAGGACTCCACATGTTGGGTATGAACACCGGTGGTTGGTTCAATTAAGTTAATTGAGTGGTTTACAGTAGCGTGGTCATACCCAAAAACATTCAAGATCATTTTTGATTTCATTAGTCCTTTTGCCTTAAAAAATGATATTATGTCGCGTCCCATGGTGGTTACGCATCCCATGCTGGCTACATGTCACCTGTCAATCAATCATTTTTACGAGGTCATTGGCTGTCAGATGTCATAATTAATGTGGTTTAATCATTCGTTACTCGTGTGGGCATATTTAATATTTTTAGCGTTATTATTCAATTTTCAACATGTCCTCTTTAAAATGTATTCCCCTGTATATGTAATAATAGGTTTTGTAAAAAATATCTCAGAATATCATACTATAGTCAATATTTTAAATGGCCAACCTGTACAGACATCTTCAAGACAAATAAAATATAAATTAACTAAAAAATCCACTAAATTTATTGTCATTGATGACTGCTTATACCTCAAAGACGAAAGATTTCAAAAGCACAAATTTGCATGGATAATGAGAGTGAGATGCAAACTATTGCAGATTCTATTCACCGGAATAGCCATTCTGGAATTCGTAAACTGAAACAGGAATGTTTACACTCCTATTTTACAATAAAGCGTAAAATTATCGAACGAGTCGTCAAAGAGTGCTCAATATGCAAGTTTTCCATTCCACTTAAAGTATAAAATAAAAAACTTATATAGCAGGTTTCAGATTCTAAGTACCATGTGATTGCCAAAAGACCAAATGAACGATTCCAAGCAGACCTTATAGACGTTAAAAAATTTAACGATTCGAACGATGGCTACAAATGGATATTTACTTTCATTGATGTTTACAGTAAGTATGCCATTTTTAAAGGAGTTAAAAATAAATCTGCAATAAGTATATTTATGTTTTATATTGGAATTTAGATATTTGTGAGGCTTTCGAAGAAATTTGTTCAGAAATCGGCTTTTGCGAGTTTCTACAAACAGATAATGGAACTGAGTTTAGGAATAAATATCTCGATTCTTTTTGCACGAAAAACAAAATCCAACATATTTACGGAAGACCAAATCATCCTCAATCACAAGTAATGACACAATATTTATCTGTTTCAGGGTATCGTGGAAAGATTTAATCAAACTTTAACACGAAATCTTTCAAAGCTGATGAGTGAAGAATCAACTAAAAACTGGATCCAATTTATTAAACGAAGCACTTTTACATATAACACGACTATTCATTCTTCTATAAATGAAACACCATTTAAAAAACTAAGAGGAGTTTCTGGTATAAACACCGTCATTCATGATGATAAAAGTTTTTTTAATTTTTTTAATTTCAAAGAAAGTGAGTGTTTGGATGATTTTTATCATGTATCATCAGAGGATATGGATGTAGAAAATATTTTAGATGTTTCAGGTAAATTTTGAATAACATATGCTAGACAACTTGGATGCTAGTGATTTTATATTGAATTTTTCTCCACCTAATTTAAATTCACCATATTTTAAACGCATGAATAAAAAAATGAATGTTCATCAATCGAAATACGATTTTTCAATTGGGAGCGGAGTATTTTTAGTGAATAATTGTTAGGTTAGAGTTCTAAAGGATTTTGGGACAAATCCTTCCCTAAGGCTAAACCGATTTGAATCCCCATATGGAGAACCTGCTGAAGTTGTTCAAATTTTGTCAAACAATCGACTAGAGGTCTATTTTATTATTATTTTATTTAACAGATTAAAACAAGTTCAGGGAAGTCTAAAATAGTTAATATGAATCAAGTTAAAAAAACGTAGACGCTTTATTTTAATAAATTTTTATTGTTGAAACGATTATTGATTAGAAATCAATGCAATTAAATTAATTATTAAATTTGACAGTCACCATGACAGGCATTATTATTTATTGACAGGTGACATGTAACCACCATGGGATGGGTAGCTCGTGTGGGACGCGACATATTATCCCGATTGTATCACTTCCTAGAAGTTCTCTTAAAGTTGTTTCGTATGTACTACCTACAATAAACATGGGAAAAATTATAATATAATTTTTTATAACATCAATATAACACATATTAAACAAACGCCCCTAACTTCACACATATTAAATAAACGCCCCTAACTTTACACATATTAAACAAACGCCCCTGGGGGCGTTTGTTTTATGTGATCCCTGTTTTTTCTATAGTTTCTTTATAATATAATTTTTTATATTGCACGGATCCGAATGAAAAATGATTGAATCTAACTCTTCATATGCATTTTCCATCGAATATTCCTCATCTTCACTTTTCAAAATTAAGTCATTAATCTTTAAATAGTTTCTTCCAATCGTGGTTAGATCTTCGAAATATATATCCGTTGAATAAAGTAATTTGCGTCTTGTAAAATGTACTTTGAACGTTTTTATAATGTCCAGATCCATTGGCTGAATAAACCCTGTACTGTATTTTGGAATAAACATTATTTTAATATTTTCCAAATAAAGAGGCGGGCAATGGGATGGGCAATTATCAATTAATAACAAAATTGATCTATTTTCTGTTGCAAATCGTCTGGCATGAAGCAGACTTATTACTTTCTTTGTAACGCAATATTTCCACTTTTTGAGCAATTTTAAGTCTAACGTAGCTTCCAAAAGGAACAGTGCAAACCATGCTTGCTTTAAATTCTTTTTATTCTTATTACTGTATAACAATTAAAAAATAGTAAATAATAGCAGACTATAAAAAAATAGCAAAAAATAGCATTTTGTATAAAAATAACAAAAAATAGCAAATTTTTTATTTAAATAAATATAACAAAATAATTTTATTACTATCATATTTATTATTTATGATATTTTTATTAAATTATATTTAATAGCATTTTATAGCATTTGGTTGCCCTAATTATGTCTGATACTGACGATTCTTATGGTCAATTTACCGAAGAAGAATTAAACATTGCAAAGAATATCAAAATAGAACCAATACGAGGTTTTGAAGGTGATTATAATTAAATAAAATCAGAGATTGATAGCAACGATTTTGAGATTATTCCAAAAGGAGAAATAAACACTAAAAAATTAGACGCAGCACAAATGGTCCTCATTTCATCACTAAAGTACATCAGTGAAATCTTATTTGGTTATTCAAATGAAGAAAATAAATTTTTAAACAGTAAAAATAAAGAAACATAAAAAATATAGTTTTGTCAGAACAACTAAAAAAACGTGATATTTTACCCTCTACATATAAATTACATTTCGATCTGGATCACAGCTACTCTACATTTAAACTTCTAATGAGGGCGCTTGTTAATGTAGCGTTAATGTCAAACCCTGACTTGATCAAAACATTTTTTGATCAAATGTTTTATGTTTTAAACCGATCTTCGTTCTACCATCTGAATTTTACTCAAATTTCTACCCTTGGAAGTGGTTGCTTTGGCCACGTTTATTTAGTAATTTCCAATGTCAAGTTTACTAGACTCGCAATAAAGTAGACAAAGTTCAATATGATGTCAAGCTGATTCAAAAATCCAAAGAAGATATTGAATTTCTTCTCAGAGAAGTTGTAGTCCTTGCAAAGTTAACTCACCCCAATGTCGTCCGCTATTATTCGTCCTGGGTGGAGTTTTACTGCAGCGAAAGTGAGGACTCGAACGAAGAATATGAATCAGTTCAACCCCTAAAGTCTTCTGAAAGGTTAGTTTGGATCAATTTTGATTTTTTGATAGCTCCTCTCTTGTTGTTTTTCGCTGTAGTGGAGAACAGCCTCAGTATAACCAGTGGAGTTCATCTACCGCCGGTTTTTTTTATTTTGGCATAATAATTTTTGTTAGATGATACAAAATCTAGTCGTTCTGAGGTTCGAACATAAATTTTTCCGTAATGTAGAAATCATTAGTTTGGACGTTGTTCATCCAAATGGAAATGTGTTCTGATACGTTAAAGAATTGGCTGAATACTCGCAATTGTTTTGTCGCTAATCGAATTCCTGAAGGTGAGGCGGTATTTGTGTATTAGTGCATTTAAGAAAGGCATAGTGTAATTGACAGATGTGATAATTTTGATATTACTCTCCAAATAGTTAAAGGACTTGAGTATATACACTCAATGGGAGTGATTCACAGAGATATCAAGGTCAGATATTCTAATATTTTAGCCAGGGAACATATTTCTTAACACAGAGACCTTGACTGTTAAAATTGGGGATTTTGGTCTTGCTAGACCTGTTCAGTCTCCATGTGATGGTTACTTTTATTGATTTACTTTTTATAGATTCTAATATTGTTCAGCTTTCAAAAGGAGTCGGGACTAGATTATATATTGCTCCAGAAGTCACAAAATCTTCAGAATACGATAATAAGGTTAAAAATTAAATATATTATAGTGTGATATATATTCTTTGGGGATTGTCCTATATGAGCTTTATAGTGTTTATATAACTAACAGTGAACGAATAACTTGTACAAGATATCTTCGAACTAATGGCCCGTCAAAGGGATTTACTCGACGGTGGGCACAACTGGTGGGAAATGACTAATATGATTATAGTCGCTTATGATCAGATTGATGATGAGTAATAATCCTAGGAGTAGGCCTTCAGCTGGTGATTTGTTGAAGGAACTTAGTTCGCAGGTTGTCCCGTTTTTAAATGATTTTTGTAGGGAGAGACTGAGAATTTAAAAAGAAGGATTGAAGAATTAGAAATTTTGCTAGCAGAATCAAAAGCACGTGTTGTTATCCAAGATGAAATTATAGCTGACCTAAAGAGCAAAATAGTCTCTTCTGATTGATTCTATATTTGTTGAATGTAAAATCTTAAAATTTTCAAATAAAGTTATTAAAGAATTTTCTTCCAGATTCTGCATCATTAAAAACATTTTGCCTTATTTTTTATCTTGTCGACTTGGTTCTGGTAATTGGCATTGATTTAAGTCTCTTTTTATTGTGGCTCAGTTTAAGGGGAAAGAAAATTTCCGCCAAATCATTCAAATCCTTGTTTTTCTTTTCAAGTAATTGGATCTCTTCTTCTGATTTGGCTGTCATGTTTTGACACTCGTCGGCGAACTTTGATCTCTCATTGTACAAGAATTTTCTCTGGAAGTCTAAAATTGGCTTAATTGACGAAAAACCGACGATTTTGTCCACCTTTTGGAAGTGGCAGGCCACGGAGTTTTCGAATTGTCGTTTGGCTTCGTCGATTTGTTCGAGAAGATTGGAAATTGTGACTTTTTTGAGGTCAAGATTACGTTGGAATGTTTGGTGAGGGATGAAGGACTGTTTTTTAAGTTCTTCTGCCTTGTCTCTTCTCACTCGGACACGTGTGTAGAGATTGACTAGTTTTTTGCTTGTATGGAAGGCTTTGGACTCTTTCTTAGTCAAGTTGTTCCATGTCTTTTCTTGACGGACTCCAAGTACCTGCGTTGTACATGAGGACTGGTCGTTATATAAGCGCAGTCGCATCTTCGCATGAATTTTTATTCTCAATAAAATCGATTGTAGTTTTTTGAGTATTATTGTGGCTAAGATCTTCCGTCGTGTAATATCTTCTGAGTTGCCAAGTAAATGAGTTCCATTAAGTGATTGTCCAGAATTTCGATTTGTTCTCTTAGATCTCTCAAAGCTACCTCCAGATAAACGATGAATAATACGCGCGATAGCGTATCTCCTTGTGGGGTTCCAGAATTGGTAGAAAATGGTGTAGACTCCTTAGAACCGACTTTGACAAGTAGTTCAGTTTCAGCCAATAGCAAATGTATCATGCGCAGACTGTCTTCATCAATAATGTCTTTCAACACAATAAGTAATTTGCTCCTGTTTCGAAAGCCTTACTCATGTCGACTCCAAGGATATGAAAGGATCGTTTGTACTTCTGTCATGATGCAATTGTTCACTGGTGGCTCCAAACAACATTAGCTGTACATCTTTTGGGTTTGAGACCACTAAGAAAGATATCTATTGACGGACTTTGATATAAGGTCTCAAATAATAGTTGATAGAGTTTTCCTTAAAGTGGTGACTAGTACTGATAGTCTTAAGTTTCCAGACGGGCCCTTTCGTTTTCCTGGTTTTTGAATGGGTATTAATACTGTCCCTGTCCCAATCGGGAGCGGACGATGCAGAGCAAATGCCTTGTTCAATATTTGTGCAAAAGAGCTCGTTAGACTATTGGGGGCATATTTAAGTGACTGTTAATTTTGTTAAAAATATTTTTCATATGAAATTAAATAGATAAAATTTTTAATAATAGTAAATTTGATTGTAATTTTAGAATAATGTATTAGAATGGTTTAGCATATACTATAGAAAATAGACTTATTTTATCGTGGTTAATTCTGTCGTCGTTTATTTAATTATGGATCAAACTTTTCTTATGATAAAGCCAGACGGTGTGCAACGAGGATTGGTGGGCGAGATAATTTCTCGGTTTGAACGACGAGGATACAAACTTCTGTCGATGAAATTTATTAATGTTTATTTAATCAGGTCATTCTTAGCCATCAGAAGAAGTGTTATCTAGGCACTACGAAGAACTTAGAGATAAACCATTTTTTAGCAAAATGGTTAACTATATGGCTAATAGTGGACCTGTGGTTCCAATGGTATTTTATTTTCAAAAGTCAATTAGGTCTGGGAAGGAAAAAATATCGTAGCTGCAGCGAGAAGAATGATCGGAGCAACAAATCCCCAGGAGTCAAATACTGGCACAATTCGAGGCGATTACGGAATCGATGTGGGAAGGTGTGTATGTGGGTTTATTAATTTAAGGAACATTATTCACGGAAGTGATTCAAATGAAAGTGCCCGGAGAGAAATCGCGATTTGGTTTAATCCCCAAGAAATATCTGGCTGGAAGAGCATGCTAAATGATTACATTTACGAGTAATTCTTCATTATTGGTTTCTTTCTTAACCTAATAAAATTATTCTAAATTTTTAATATCCCAAGATATATTGAATGATCTTCAATTTATACACTTGTCCTTTAAAAGAGTGATCAATTTTCTATTTTGAGGCTTTTTTCTTTGGAAAAAGGGCAGACTTTTACTTTAATTATTTTGAGTACAGTACGCAAGCGGAATTTCTGTTTCAAAGACTATGTTGTGATTTTTATATTCAGACACCTGGACTTGTCATAATCAATATTGTAGACAACGTGATTGTTATTTTTCTTGATTGAAAAATAACTAATTATAATTGATTTTTTTTCTTTGGACAAATTTAATTATGAGAATACTCTCAAAATAGATGATTCAAACTAGTGTGATAAGATCCTGCAACAAAGGCTGGCTGAGTACAGTACAGAATGGCATGGATAATTCACAAAAATCATCATCTAGAATCTAGATAAATTAGAATAATCACATATTCATTCATTAACAATTAATATTAAAAGAAACAAAATTTAACTTAAGCTAGACTATTTAATTTAGATTCTCAGTCCCGATTATTGGGAATCTCTCTCCTCCTTTTAGGAAAAGAGCTTGCAACCAGTTCCTCTTTACTCTCCATCTCCCAGCCAGATAGATTTTCTATTTGTCTCATATTTTTCACCGGCGTGTCACGGCAGCATGCCACTTCTGCAAGCTGGTAAGCAGCAGAGGTGTATTCTTCGGCAGATACTCTCACTCCATGTCTGTGTTCAATTACCATGCTTTCTAGAGTCCTTTTTAGGATAACAGACTGAATATAAGTTCTTGTGGCTTTTGAAATCACCAATTATGGATATGTTTAACCTTAAGAATGAATAATTAAATCTAAACATTATCAAAAAATTAAAAAAGTTAGTTACTCTAGAGGGGCCGCAAAAAATCCTGGGGGCCGCATTTGAGAACCGCTTCTTTAGATTATCACAGATTTATTACTTAACACTTATATACAAATAAATATTTAAAATTTTAACAATTTTTTAATTTAGTAAGTTCTGAGTCCTTAGATTTATGGGTAGGAATATGCTGTAGATTTTCAAAAGGATGACAGGAGACATCCACTAAACTTTTAAAAGATAGTGGTTCATATATTGCTAAAGTAGAAAGTATTTTCCTATCTAAAAAATATTTGACTAAAAATATTAGTTCATAATTTCACCTGTGAAAGTCCTTCCAAAACATCAGAATGAGATAGACCAAATTCCGAACAGGCTCCAATGAGTCGAGTTTCAAACAACTTATTAATGAAAATATGCATTTTACCATTTTACTATTATTGGCCTTTTCCTTTCTAAGACGAGTAGAATTGACTAAAGCTTGTCTAGAAGTCATAATTTGTAATTTATGAATGTATCTATTTCTCTCATAGTATCGCTAATTTATTATTGAAGACATTTGTATTACCCATGTTTGCCTTTTGAGTTGTTCTCTCTTAAAAAATTTTGTTGCATTTTTGACACTTTTAGTGACAGATGAAAAAGGCATACGACAGCAGTTAATATAAAATAATTCTCTTTATCGTTCCCCTGCCCGTGAGGCAACGAGTACTTCTGGCACGACACAGTTGGAAATGGGGATCTCTTACCTTCCGGGCTTAGCGTGGCGTTACGGGGTCTACCATGTCAGTTGGAAATTCCTCCGGATATGGCAACGCTCAGGAGACACTTAATGCCTATCGAAAAAGGACTCTTAGCTTCTCAGACCCTGGGACATCGTCGTCTCAGGCCGATCTTGCGGGAAGGATTGAACCTTTCAGAAGGATCTCCCTCGTTTGGATCGGCGATCACGGGAATAACTATAATTAACTGGCTTTGCCCGTGTTTGGTCTTTAAATAATAATAATAAATAATAAAAGAGTAGAAGTGCCTGGGATGCAATTTACACAAATTTTTATTACATCTGAATCTGAATCGTCTATTCCTAAACTTGAGAAGAAAGATCATTAACGAAATTTACATAAAATCTCTACTATTCTAGTCTTGCAAGCTATTTTACTCTTGCTTGGTAGTTTCTATACTATGTGGGATTAACTCCAAAGTAAGTGAAATTAATAACAAACTAAATAGGACTAGCAGAAAACTAAGTGGAATCAATAGAAAATTAAGTGGATTAATATGAAACAATATGGGATTAATAGCAAACTAAATGGGATTAACACCAAAAAATTCTTTGTCAAAAATTTAATTTTATCCATATTTAGTGTGTTAGGGATATTTTGCTGTATTTTAGAAATAAAGCTTACACAATCTTTAGATGTAATTGTTTTTATTCGATGATATAAATGTCGAGCAATTCAAAAAGTTTTCTGGGGAATCTCGCTTAAAGGAAATTAAGAACCTCGAACAAAAGCAAACAACATTTTTTAATAATGTGAGATGTAAAAAAGATGATATCACACGTACAAATTACGAAATTTCAAAGATAATTGCGAAACGAATAAAACCATTTTCAAATCTCCCGCTTTCAAAATTAGTTAGAATTACAACAGATGGGTTGGAAACAAAAAGGGAAGTATTACATTACTCCAAAATGAAATGGAAAATTTTGGAATTGAGTTGCCAAATCAGTCAGTCAATCAGTCAAGAGGCGCTGGTTGCCAAATCAGTCCAATTACCCAGGACAATGGATGCTGTTGTTAACGCAGTAAGTTTTATTTTATCCCGTGGCTTGAATTATCGGCAGTTCAGGCAGTTTTTAATCGACGCAAAACAGAATATGGGGATCTTTTATATTTTTGTAATGTCAGATGGCTTATTAAAGGATCAATGCTCAAAAGGCTTTTTCAAATACGAGAAGATGTCATAATTTTTCTTGAGGAAAAGAATTATGATACTTCATATTTCCGAAATACCATTAATATTTCCAAATTGGCATTTTTGGTAGACATAACATCACATATAAATGACTTAAATTTGAAAATCCAGGGAAGTAATAAATTTATATACCAAATGAATAACTCCTTTGTAAAATAAATTGAAGTTGTGGGAATTACAGTTACAAAAAGGAAATATGACGCATTTTGTGAATTTTCTTTCTACGAATCTGGCTGATGTTTCGGAATATGCAAACATAGTTATGGAATTAAGATAAAAATTTTCATCACGTTTTATGGATTTAAGAGTAAAATGCTTATTACAAATTTATAGGTTCATAAAAATCTTTTCAACATTTTTTCAATCCCATTTGATGTTGAAATTGAGACAGTACCAGATTGTTATCAAATGAAATTACTTGAAATTCAATGCGACACTACACTTAGATCAAAATATTTTTCTGAATTAGATATTTTGAGCTTCTACAAAAATTTTGTATGTGTAAAAAAATATCCGCAATTAACCGACAATGCTAAGAAAATGACTTGTATATTTGGAAGCACATTTTTATGTGAACAGTTATTCCAAGCAAGCAAAACAGATACTTTGTGCGTTACCGTTTATGATTGCAAACGAAACGAGATCCTCTGTCTTTGCCAAGAGGATTCTCGTATATCGTTATTTTTGCGACCGATAAGGATTTTTCTCATTTGGGTCGGATCGCATACAAAAATAAAATTTTGGTCCGTGAAGACAAAAATCCTGCCAACCTCTTTTTTATAACATACGACTACTTAAAAGTAAAAAAACACAGCGAACTCATCAATGGCACAGGAAAAATTATTCACGACCTCGCTGTTCAAGCCGAACTAATATCAGATCATTTTGAAAATCAATTCAAATTAATCACCGACGACAGTCCCCTTTTTATTAGCATAGACGCACACCCCGACAGCCCCATCACAGTGGAGGAGGTCTTTGAGCTACTAGCAAACGTAAAAACTGTCGGGCCGCTGGACCAGGCCACATCAATACAGTGCTTATTAAGCATGGTTCAAAGTCACTTATGGACAAAATTAGTGATCATATTCAATCATATGTTCATTACTTAGGATCCACTCCTGCTAGGAGGCAGGCACACTCATTCCTATACAAAAAGCCAACAAAATCTCCGCCCCGGTGGAATATCTACGCTTTGTCATGCTTCTAACACTCCGAGGAAACTCCTATCGCTAGTTGTACTGCGTTACATAAACGTGAGTGTTAATGAATATCTGGCGTCGAGTCAGAGGGGATTCAGGGTAGGAAGATCCACTGCGGATATTGTCTGGAGTCAAAAATGGCGATGTGATTCAACAGATCCACCTCGGTATCGACATGTCAAAAACTTTTGACTATGTGCGCCTTAACCTACTTATCGGAGTCCCACAAAGTTTCCTGGCTGAGAACTAAGTCAGAATGATAGGGGCACTGCTTGCTACGACAATTATTCGTTCATGTTTTATCATCTCTCTCAAGGCGGTTCGAAACGAATGTCAGCAGCCCACAGAGACTTTTTCTCGCCGCTTCTACTTCTCATTTACGTGGAAATCACCTTGAGAGATTTGACGACTTTCGACGACGGCTGTATTACCGAAATTGTTTATGCTTCGGATAACACAGATGTTGCGAAGAAATTGTCTGCAGAAAGTTGTTGGGTATTGTAGCTCTGAGCAGGATACGCAAAGGATGATTCCAAGGCAGGCCTGTAAATTGCCCACTCAAATCAAGGCTTTACTGTTTTTCTTCATCAAAAATTTAATATTATTTACCAATTAAATCATAAGAAAAGACAAGAAAACCAGAAAAAGTAAACAATCAAGAACGATTTATTTTTTAGCAGCTTTTGCAGAACTGCCATTGTAATTTCATTTGTGGGATCAAGCTGCAGGCCTGAATTTTTTAATCATTTTGGAGTTTCTACATCTCCTTTCCAAATGCTATAAGACTCGGAATTTTGTTTTTCAAAAGTTGTTTTCTTTTTTCCCTTTGTCATTGTATAATTTTAACTTGTCCGAATAATGCAATAATTTTATTTATGAGTAATTCCCGACGTAAATTAATTCTCATGATAGTTGTCTAATCTGAAATTTAAAAGAACAATTAACAGAACTCAACGTGAAACTTATTTAATATAAGTTGCCGGTAACTCTTATTTAATATAAGTTGCCGGCTTCTCTAAGGAGGATCCTCATTTTTCACTGACGTTCTTCCCTTTTCCCGCACATTTTCTGTAGGGGCGCGGCGGGTGTGTCATTTGGTATTCGTCCCCTCGTTTCTTCGCAAGATCTCCTCAAAAGTGCCAACATTTAGTTGTTCGTTTGGTTCTTCTAGACTTTTGCAGATTCTTGATTGAGTTTTCGAAATTTTTTCCAGATTGGTATAGCTGATCGTATTTCCCCACGCAGCGCAGGCGTAACTAATTGTGGGTTCTATGCAGTGCTTATAGACGGTTTGGCAAGTGGCGAGGCTCGTCTACTGCCTGCATTTCCGAGGAAAAACTCTGAGTATGTTCAGTTTCTTTAAACATCTCGTATCATTAATATTTCCAGTTAGCACCAAACGTAGTATATTCATTTTAACAATGAGAATTCATTATATTTATCGATTTTAATTTCTTAATTCTATATTGCCGATAAAGACGTAATGCATCTAACTATTTCGTTATGTCTCCTCAAGTAATCACTGTTAAGCATCCGGCCACATTTTTTAGTCAAATGGTCAAAAGTTTTCTCATTGAGTAAGTACAGGTGGCCTCCGGGATATAAAATATGTGCTTTATAGGATTTCGTAATTTATTTAAAATTTACAGGGATCAAAATCAGAATTGTTGAAACAAAATCAAAATTATTGCAATCAAATCAGAAAAATGTATTTCGGATGTTTTATTAGTTTCAATTAATATTTAAATTATATATAGAAAAGGTATGAAAGAATCAATTTTTGTTAGTTGAAGTTTGAATAGCATCTTCCCAAAATTTGCAGCAAGTGAGATCGAAAAAATGAAAAAAATGACCTGTTATCCTAAAAGCTGGAATTAATTTATCATGCGAGAGTGAAAATAGTACTTATTGTATTAACATGTGATGGGCTGGTAACTCAAAAATTTCTACAATAAGGAAAGAAAGTGTCTTGCCTACCTGAATCACTGTGCGAATAGAGGATGTATCGACCAGAAGGTGAAGATTATTTAATTAATACTTACTTTAAATTCTTTAAATTTTTTTGTTAAAAAAGTATTTTACAAGTTTTTTAATAAGTTTTTAACATTGAATCTCCAGTTTTTATAGCTGATAATGCACGAATACATCATTATTTGGGTTTAAAGGAATTTATCAGTTCTAATAATATTGATTTTATTTCACTTTCCTTTTATTTGTCTTTCCTTAATTCCATCAAAAATATTTCCTGTCTGGAAAAATTTAGCTATAAGAGCAGAAGCTCAAAATGAAAATCTGTTAAAAAACTCAGAGAGAGTTCTCGCTTCCGCTGGTGCCCCGTCAATCCTCAAACCAGTTGGGCTGGATAGAGGAGAGGCCAAACCCCCAGAAGGCCTGTTCACGTTTCCATACAAGCAGGGGAAAATTCTTATTTGAGATTCTACTTGCTAAGACACATTCCTGCATGGGAAATCTCGCTCTATGCGCTGCGTCGAGCCAGATCGACTTAATTTAATTTTTTTTATCTATTTAATGTGTTATCTTGTGTTTCTGTTAGTTCATCTGTTTACGTTGAAGAAAAGTTTTAAAAGGCTGAATTTCCGTTGAAGATAAGTTTTGCGACGCCCAGCGACAGTCGTTAAAGGTAGTTGGCTTATTTTTAGAAAGCGAGTGCTTTTCCACGGACAGGTGTTTGTGGGATACACAATGTAGGTAAAAGAAAAAATTTATTCATATATAATCCCATGGAAGGACGGACAATAAACATTGTTTGAATTGCAGGATTATTAGACTGTTAAGAGGAGTGTTGATAGGAGTAGAGTGTGAGTGAGCCTGGTTGACGACGAAGGGAAAGGGGGGAATGGAGGGGGATGTGAAAAGTGTGAATTGTGTTAAAATGGAAGGAGAAAGTGTAGTAGTGAAGAAATGAAAAAGGAATTCTGAACAGGTCGAAAAGATGCGAATGGGAATGTGTCGGGGAGTGTGTGTGGTGGAGCAGAGCAAAGACCAGGATGGGTCAAGACGAACGCAGGAGAAAGTGGAGTGCGTGGAGGAGAGGGAGGGGATATTGAGGGAGCTGTTGGGGAGTGCGAACAGTGTAATGACGGATGTGTTCGGGAACTACGTAATCAAAAGATGTTTGAGTGTGGGAGTAAAGAGCAGCGGGAGAGACTGGGGGAGGAAATGAAGGGACGAGTGTTGTCGCTGTCTCTGAACATGTACGGGTGTCGGGTGGTGCAGAAGGCGATCGAGAGTGGGTGGAGGGGGACGATCGAGGAGGAGTTGAGGGGACACGTGATAAGGTGTGTGCGTAACCAGAACGGGAACCACGTAATCCAAAAGTGCATAGAGTGTCTGCCCGACGCACAGTTCATCACACAGTCCTTGAAGGGGCAAGTGTACTCTCTGGCCACACACCCGTACGGATGTCGGGTAATCCAGCGGATACTCGAACACTCTCGCTCGCCCCTCATCCTCGACGAACTCGCCCAACACGCCCTCACTCTCATCCACGACCAGTACGGCAACTACGTCATCCAACACCTCATCATCCAACACCCTTCTCACATTCACACACTCCTCCCCCTCATCCAGGGACGACTCCTCCACCTGTCCATACACAAGTTCGCCAGCAATGTCATCGAAAAGTGCATCATTCACGGCTCCTCACACATCCGCGCACGACTCATCCACGAAATACTCACTCACGGATTCTCTTCACTCCTCAAAGACCAGTACGGTAACTACGTCGTCCAGATAATGCTACAACTCGCACACCCCACACACCTACACATCATGCTCGACACCATCAAGGCACAACAACACGTCCTCAAAAACTATACTTATGCCAAACACGTCCTCGCTCGCCTCCGCATTACCTAGTCATCTAATCCTCCTTTATAAACACTTTTTCGGCATTCTTATTACTTCTTTCACTATTAGGCACTTCCTCATGAAACTCGTGCTTTGAGTATTTGGGTCATGTTTCCCTCATATAGCTTCATTTTATTGCCCCGTCTTTGTTAAGTGACAGTCATTTCGGTAAATAGATAACTAATCAAACTGCACAAGCCCAATGGAAAATATTAATACTACTCTGGACGAATGAAGGAGGAGGGGACGTGTCTCTGTGCGTCGTCGGAACGGACAACATATGACCAGCCACTGGAATCTTCGTAGAGTATCTCAACCCGGTCGCCCTGATTGACGGAGAGAGTGCCGGACTCGTTCACTGAGAATGAGAGTGGGGAGGACTGTAAAAGTCGTGTAGGATGGTGCCGAAGTGTGTTTGTACGTCTTGACTCCACTCCGAGTCGTGTGTGCAGTAGAAGGAGGAGCTGAGAGCGAGGAGTTGATCGTGTGACTAGAGTAGGGAGAGGGAGTACGGGTTGGTCGAGTTTGTGGAGTTGTTTCATGCCGGCGGAGAATTGTTGAGTGATTTGAGTGAGCCTGGTCTGGACAGTGCGGACGTCTCCCATGTGTGGGTTGTTGGAGTAGAGGTCGAGCATAGAGCGCATGCCAAAGCTAGGGTGAGTGTGAGATGATACATGGACTTGACGTGTGCGTAGAGGGTGTTGACGAGAGAGGTGATCTTGGAATGTTTGAAGATTTTAAAGCTCTCTTCCGGGAGTATATTGAAGATGACAAATAATAAACTTTTACTATACTCTATATCAGAGGTTTCTAAACTTTTTTACACGCGAGCGATATCCGTTGAAAAAGCCAACTCATTTCGCGACTATCGTAACTCCTCCGTGAGGAGTTTGAGAGCTTTTGGGACAATTACCCCATTGGTTTGGGGGACGAAGCAACAAGTGTCGACCAAGGATGCATACTTTGCGATTTTCTTAGTTTCTGCAAAAGTGGAGGCCGTTCCAGGGTGAGAAGCGAGTCTATGAGCGATGATAAAGAAAACAAGTCAACACAGGTTACATCCCATACGAGGGCAAATCCAATCTTGAACGGTAATAATATAGACCCGTCAGGACGTTTTCCGTCACCACGGTCTTGCCCAAATGGTTCCAATACTGAATGAAATCCAGCGGTGTTAAAGGCGTGCTTTACAACATCATTAAGTGAAGCGTGCCTGGGGAACCTGCCATCACTAAGGCTACAAGAAAGAAAGTGTCACGAGCCGGACGCGTTACACTTGTGTTTTTTTCTGTTAATATTTTTTTTAATTTTTAATTTGTTAATTTATTGTCAAATACAATAACTAATTTTTAAAAATTCTTACATACGGGAGATTTGTCAAAAATTTTAAATTCAGCAAATACATAGCCGACCAAATAACCCCAGGAGTCAGGGAATTGTTGAACGGTTCAATCAAACGATTACGAGAAGCTTATCTAAAATGATGTCGGAATCTTCAGAAAAATGTTGGACAAAGCATATTAAAGAGGCAGCATATTTCTACAATTTAACCAAACATTCTTCTACAGGTTAAATTGTCACATTTTCAAACTTTTTAGGTGATACTTCATTTCATAGATACCGCGGTATTAAAGGATCTAACCCATTAATTATTCATGATGATGTCTTTAAAGAAGAAACTGTTTCTAAACTTGGAAAAAACATTACTGAGAAAAGTGAGACTGGAGAACAAAGAAATCCATTAATTATGCATGTTGATGTTTGTGAAGAAGAAACTGAGAGCGAAATTATTGAAGAAAGTGATACTGCAAAAGAAGGAAACCATTATATAAAAGGTTATTTTCTCATTATTTATTTTATAGATCGAAATGAATTCAAATTTAATTTTCCTCCGACAAATTTGAATTTATTATATTACAGAAAAATGAATCGAAAAATGGGAGTACATCAATCAAAATATGCTTTTGAATTGGGCAACAAGGTAAAGTAAAAATAGGTCAAGATTCTTCAAGATTATGGGACCAACCCAGCACTATCGTTGAAGAAATTTGAAAGCATTTATAGCGAAGAAGGAACAATAACAAAAATATTCGCACACAATGTTGTAGAGGTCGAAATGCAATGGATCGAGCTAATTAACATGTGGATTTTTCGTTGGTCTTATCTATTATAAATAAAAATGCATAATTATATTTCAGAACTTACCAGAATCGTGATTGCATTTTAAATCGGATTCATAATAACCACTATTACCAAAAAATCGAAAGGATTGCAAATTTTTCGTACTTTAGAGAATAATTGCTGATAAAAATGTTGTTTTATTTGTAATTAAATTAATAACAATCAATATAGCCTTTTCCCTAGAGCATACTATTCTATAGCTCTGCAAAGGCACGTCACACATTTTATTTTCAAGTAAAGAGTTAATTTTCAACTAGGTAGGGCCAGATAATGTAATTAAAGTATTAAAAATTTCAAGTGGTTTTTCGAGTGAAAAAAACATTTCTTAAAGATTCAACTGTGTGTCTTAATTTGGTTAATCGTCCACATATTAGTCAATTTGGAATGAGGTAGAGTTATGAAAGATAAGTGTGGGCCAAAAGTGACTTAGGTCACGGGTTTGACTCTCGCTCCTGTTCATCTAGTGGAAGGCTCCGTACATCAATACGACATTAAAAGGCTTGACAAGTAACGCCGTCATCAGTGCGGAACTGTAGCGTTACACAAGAAAAATAACTCAAGAACATTCCTTGGTTCTACGATTAGTTAAACATTAACTGTTTTTTACTTAAAAAATAAAGTGTGTATTTTGCCTGTGCGGAGCTAAAATTACTACGAATCTTCGTAAGGGATATAATAATATAAAGATTCAAATGCGTGTGTTGATTTAGTTAATCTCACACATATTTTTAAATTTTGGGTAAGTCGTAAATTATGAGAAAGTGAAGTAAGAGGGTAGAAATATTATGATTAAGAGAAATAGCATTAAAATCAAAACTGTCATCAATCAATCTGATGTTTATTATAGGCTGAAGCGAAATGCAAAAATCTCCACTTAATACTAGAAAAACTATGGGGAGTGAAGCTTGACTCCACCCCAAAGAGTCGAACTCGACATTGCATATAGATTCGATCTTCGAACGAAGGGAGTCACCGAGATCAGCGAGAATGTCCTCATGCAGGTAACAAGGTGCACTTCTGAGGGAGTAGAGCAATTTAGGCAGGGCAAAGAAGTTTCTCGCGAGAAACAAGCCGACGTGGCTGTCCAAAATCGTGAGGCGGTCCAGCAAACCAGTGAGCGTGGAATGTTTAGTGAGAAGATCACTCTTAATAGCGGTCGACAAAATGGGGGATCCGAGGATCCGGAGATCATTTACATCAGTCGTGCGCACAAAACCAGTGCGGAGGGACGATGATAGGTCGTCAAGGCGTTTATCAGGAAGGTTGAGGCTGACTAATTCGGATTTGATGGGGTTAATCTCCAGTCCGATCCTCAGAAGTGCAGGTGCCAACAATAAAGCGTCTTTGAAAATCGTCTCTGGGGAGCCGCCAATAGTGGCATCGTCCAGATACCAAATATTCAGTTCGGAAGAAACCGACCGACCGATTCCATTTATTCCCAAGGCAAAGAGAAGGGGACCTAGGGGATCGCCCTGTTAAACTCCCGTACCTGAAAGAATAATATTCGAACCGAATATTAGAAAGCTAGGTCTTCCATAGGACAAGAGCGCGTACAAAATGGGGAAAGGGTCGTAGCAAACTGACAGGAAGTGATCCCGGCGGATGCAGTTAAATGCGTTCTTAATATCAAGTTTGAGAAGTGCTCTGTCATGGCGAGAATCGGCTGACGGGGATATAACATCTCATGGCGTGGCCGGCGCCCTCACATCCATTCCTGACAGCAACTCCGAGTTGAACAGGTCCGAAGAATGCCCCAAGATCAGAAGAAACGAGCCTGCAAGCAAGCTTAGCAGCCAGCCTCCTGAAGACATTTCCGACAGTGATGGGGCGAACTCCACTATCTGTCTTCCTCAAGGCAGTGAGATTGGCAGAGAAGAATAAGTCACGTGCATACGGGATAAAGTTGCCTGAGAAAACCAGATTGCAAAGGGCAATGATTGCCTTCACCAGGCGGGTTCTTGCCTCGCCTGTAACCGGGGACGTCAGGTCACGTAGGTGGCCAGGACGGAGACCGTCTGCTGAGGGGGAAACTCGCGATGCAGCTTAAAATCTCCGAGGGTGTAAAGGAATGTGTAGGGGTTCCAGAGAGGACTGGCAAAGCGCGGAGGTCGGTGGGGGCAGCCGGATGTTTAAGTTTGAGTGACTCGAGAAGCTCTTCCGACGGAGGTAGAACAATGTCATCGGAAGCCACAAGGCGAACAGCTGCTTTAACATCATTTTCCATAAGTTTGGCGTGGACTTTATTACGAAGGTTAGTACGTTCAGGTTTATTCGTTAAAGGAGGCTCAAGTACAACGGGGGGAATGGGAAGAACCGTGAATGGGTTTTTGTCGAAGAGGGTCAAATTTTCCTTTAATTGCGAAGTCAGTGAACCGCGCTGCTTCGAATTAGGTTCCCTGTAAGGTGTGCCAATTGCCATGGAACCAAAGCAAAATAATTTCAGCCAATCAGTAGGCTGGTCAGAATCAAGGGCGTTCGTGCGCGGCGCAGACCGGCAACAGTGGATAACAAATCCTCGAAGGGGATGTCACAAACAGCCGGGAGAGACGGAAGTGGAGGATTTTGAAGGGGTACTGGCTTTAGGGGACAAGCACTGAGACACGCTGGACATTTCCAGATTGCGATGGCTGCAGATGATAACTTAGTTAAGCCGGCACAAGATAGGTGGACATTTCTCTGACAGTCAAAGCACTTTCTCGCCTTCTTGCGAGTTTTATTGGTTAAGAAAATTAAGCATTGGAATGTTGGAAACGATTGGATATGAGATGGGTTCATAGATAGGTGAGAATACAAGAATTCAAGAATATAAGAATGAATACAAGAATATAAGAATAAATACAGGGATATCAGAATGAACAATATACAATATAAGAATGAACAACAATATAAGAAAGAGCAACAACAACAACGTGCAACAGAAATTTCATTTTATTAAAACCACAAGATACAAAACTGACAGAATACTCCGGTCGTTTGAATGAGTTTTTCATGCTGCCAATTGCTGCGGAGATGTTGGGTGCTCTTGGTCCGAAAACGAAAAACTTTTTCAGCAAACTCGGGGTCAAAATCTCTATGCGCACTTACGATCCTTGGGAGGTAGAATGGCTTTCACATCACCTAAAAAAATTTGATCAAAATTGATTTTCATTTTTAACAAAAAAATGTTGAATAATCAAAAGGTATTTTCAAAGTCAAAAATGTCACAGGCTGCCTATGCGTAACGCTCTTTCTATAATCTGTACTTTTTTGTGGGCCTTCTTGATTCTGCTCCTGTTGGTCCAAGATAACAGCAGTCCCTATGATACGCAGGCGTATGAGATGGACGGTTCAGGAGCCGGGGATGGGGGTATCCCTGAGATACTCCGTTGCGTAGGAATCTAGACTTAGACTTTAAGCATCCGAGGCACATCTTTCCCCTTCGTCCACATAGAAGCTTGTTGATCAAAGTTTGATCTTCTCTGGAAATTCTGTTTGAAATATTTTCCTTGATATAATCTAACTCGACGAAACAGAGCACAGTCTCTAAGTGTCTCGCTTGTTTGAAAATCCAATACAAATGAACTCCGTCAATGTTTGTAAATATTTAGACGTGGACATCTTATTTTTGAACACATGTTGACAAGGCGTTTTCGGTAAAATTTCTTTTATTGTTCCGAGAACCATCCTCTCTACGATTTTTGACATGGAGTATATCAGGGAAACCGGTCTGAAAAATGCAAGGTCGTCTCTAGGTCTTCCAGATTTTAGTATCGGCCTTATTAGTGCCTGTTTACATAATAACGGTCTCACATTTTGGTTGATCGAGATAGCTGCTAAAAAAGTAGCTTCTTCGTCACCAAGATTTTTTAATAGGGTGACTAGGATTTTGTCTGGACCAAGAGAGTATGTCTTTTTTGTGGAATGCAGAGTATCCCATGCCTCTTTTACCGAGCAAAGGAGAGGTGCCAACTGTTTCTTAAGTCTGCTGTTTGAGGATAATATATCCGATTTCCTGTGCTCCTTGTGTGCTATTTTTGAAAAGAAATTGATGAGATCATTCACGTCCTTTTGATCATATTCCTTTGCAGATGCGGTTGCGTACAATTCATATTTTTAGGTAAATTGAGAAAATATAAACTAAACATTGTTTGAAATAAAACGTTAGTTATCTTAAATTTCTGATCGTTAAGCGATGATCCAATGTTTGAAAAGCCGGAAACAATAAAAATCTTTTAATTTAATAACTATCTCATTGACACAATACTCTAACAGTTTTAAAAAATCTAAAAATCAGTAGATTAATAAAATTAATATAAAATTAACAAATATTTTGAAAAAATGAACAATAATAGTAACAGCGAGCACGAAACAGACAAAGAAACAAAACCACGATAGAAATTGCATCCGATTTTCAATTTAACAATTCTGTGAATTATGAGTGGAATGAAGAGGAACGCGGATGGTTCCCAAAAGTAAATTATATGTTATAATCATCAGATAGATGACGATTTTATGGCTATATATTAAATGAACTACGGATATCCACAAACACAAGTATCGAATGAAATTGAACAGCCCGATACTGCTATAAATCAACAAGAAATAGACCACCCCAAGAGATGTTTGTAGAGCTAACGAATTAAATAATTCTTATTTTAGTGTGAAAAAAACGGTCGAATCATAAAAAGAAGCAAGTAGAAAAATTAGAAGACATTGACCAACATTTGCTTGATGTGTTGGGAAAAGATGAAATTAGTTGGTGTCCGATAAATCCTGTGAATACTGGGATCAAACGAAGTGCAAATGAGGGTGGATTTTTTTTTATAGATTTATATCTTTAGATTGGTTTGAAGTAAATGATGAAAACAACAATTTTTATTCAAAGCGAGAGGGTATTTATTCTTTCATCAATTTGAACATTTTTACTATTGAAATGAAGGGGCCACTTTAAATTTAAATAAAAAAAATAGCATGAAAAAATTATATGATGAAAATTATTTTTTGACTTATTTTCATAATAATTTTTATAATTTTTTTTTATATTTATTTCTTTTAACCAGAAAAAATCAAAATGAAACTAAAATTAGTTAGAGGACTTCCCCGCTTCGTAGATGGAGAAACAGTTTCCTCGTACGATGGCAAGGGAAATCCTCTGAAGGAGCCAGCCCGTCTCGCGTGTGTCATTTCTCTTCAGAGAGATCAGACGTCCGAGCTTATAGAGGAAAGTCAAAAACTTTTCCCCAATGACTCCTGAAGTCTCGACAGCAACAGGGGCGAATAGATATCGCTCCGAGAGTTCTCTATATTTCGCAATCTTAAGCTTTTCTGTTCTAAGGGACACCGAACCGGCTGCGACGGCTGACAAGGGAAGATTAGGTTCAGAGAAAGTATCTGAACATGTCGCGTCCCAAATCAGCGACTTGCCGAACTCAAAGGGGAAGGTAGATAGACCGTCAGGTCTTTTTCCGTCTCCCCTAGCAAGCCCAGCCGGTTCTAGGATTGATGGAATTCCGGCAGCATTGAGACCCCTCAAGACAACGTCATTTAAGGCTGTGTGGCGTGGTGCCCGCCCAGCACTGCGTCTGCAGGAAAGAGGGTGTAGTCCGTACTGGTCGATCATGGCCCCACAGCGGCACTTGTGAATTTCACAGATCTTCAAACCAAGACGCAGAGAAATAGCGATTCTGAGACAATCGCCGTCTAGTAGTGTCCCGATGTCAAGCCAGGCCCCACTGCCCGGACTGCAGCCCGCACGAAGACAGGCCAGCCTGTGCTGGTCGAAACTCTGAAGCAGGACAGAGGAGAGAGTGTCACAAGTCATTTGCCTACCCTTTATTCGTGCTTTGTCTTAATTTTGACATTCGATGTCGATATGAGCTTACATATGATAGAGTCAATTAAATTATTGAATTTTTAAAGCATGGAATATACACAGATTTGTATTTTCAGTCATAAGAAAGTGTCAGAAAACGGCCAAACGATTCCAATTAAACGAATCGTCAGACAACATATATTTTTGTGCAAACTTATGAGAGATACATTTTTCGTCCTATCGAATAAAATGAAGGTTATGTGTCGTACTTGAATTACTCGAAGGCTAACTGGCATGGTTTCGGGCTGTATGTGGACGACTGCCTGCTCGATCTCTCTATGGAAAATTGCACGGTAAAAAGGACGGCCAAGATCCTGTCTACTATCATTTTGCAAGCTGATAAATTATTTATACCTATCGCTTGATACAAGAAGTTTAATCCAAGATTATCATCACAAGTTCTTCCTTCGAATGTTATTAAACCCTTCAAAGCTATCCAGTCTGCATATCTCATCCCAGCTATTAGAAGGCAGCCACTCAGTTGGGTTGCTATGAACGTTCTCCAAACTCACTTCTCCAGTCAACAAGAAATTCCACTCGTCTTCCGACACTTCCCCGTTGTATTTTATCATATTTATGCAGAGAGTGAACAAAAATAGGAGCTAGCAATCACAAACTCCCTCAACCTTGTCTTTTTCGAAGAGTGAGCGGCATATGTTATTGTACAGAGAAAATGCAAAATGTTCTTTAAGAGTCGAGAGTCGCGTTTGAATGTCACTCGACTTTTTTGAATTGTCGATGGAGAGAATGTAGAGATTTATAAACCACGGAAGCGAGTATTGGTACATTGGGTCGATATTTGCCAAATCCGCGACTTTAAAAAACAGCACAGTTCCATTCACCGCCACGGTCTGGTACTCAAGACGATTGTCGTTGATTTTCTTTTCAGTTATTTCCGCAACACTTTGTTTTTCTGCGATCTCATCAGCCAGAACTTTGGAGGAGGACAGTTGTTTCTCTCTGATGAAGACAGGAGTATTTTATCTTCAATTTCCTTCATTTGCCTACCCTTTATTCGTGCTTTGTCTTACCGTTGATTCTCTGCAGTTTGAATAATGAGAGCACTCCTCTCTTCTTCGAGTTCCGGCTTTTCTCTGGCCACAGCAATACCCCAAAGTTGGTCCTGGAGTCCCTCCGACGTTACCATAAAGTTCAGCAACGCGACTTTGACTGACGTTTCAGGCAAATAGTGTGGATTTCTTATTTTTGTTGTCATGTAAAGTCGGAAATCTGACGAGTATTCCACAATGCTGTCGCCAAGTCTCACACAAAGCGACCCGGTTTGCTTGAAAGTCTGTTTTAGCAATAATGGCTCAAGCATGGGGTCGAGTTCCTCTCCAATGTCCTCGAACAAGACCTTAGTATGAAATCGGACTATTCTCTACAGGGGTGCCGAATTGGATGCAATTTTCACGGACGCGAACAAAGTCGGGGTCACTTAGCTTGACAATGTGTAAGTTGTTGGCCTTCTTCATATTCTTTATCCACTTGTTTCCCTGTCCCTGGGGAATTGCTTATTTAGTACATTTCAATGTACAGTGCCTGACAAAAAAATTGGATTTGTAATACATTTTTTTAATAAATTATAATTTAATTTTCTTACATCATTCTTGGCAAAATTAGAATTATTTTTTTAATTTTTAAAATTATTTCTGGCTTTTAGAATTTAATTTTAAAGCAGAATTTAAAATTTGCAGGACAAAAAAACCATGATTCGATGTTTTTTGATTTTAAAAGAGGTTTGTGTTTTGCAACTCGGGCATGTAATCCAAATGAATTTAGTATACGACCAATTGTTCTGGGAGATACGTCCACATTAAATTGAGTTTTTGTTATCACAGAAAGAGACACAGCAGAAATTGAGGGTTCATCCCTCAAGATTAATTGTATTGTGTTTTTTTGATCTGAAAAGAGTTTCGGTAAACGTCCAGATCTAATTTTTCGTGTAGTGGTGCCTTCTTTGGAAAATTTTCTTGTCACAAATCCCACGGTCGATCTGGGAATTTTCAGTATTTTAGATATCTCTTCAATTTTTTTTCCTGAAGAGTTATTACTCCTTTTGTAAAATCAGATAAATGGATTTTTTAATTACGCTTCATTTATTAGAGATCAGATCAAAAACAACAAAAATCCAATCTTTTCTGTCCGGCAAATTTTAAATTCTGCTTTAAAATTAAATTCTAAAAGTCAAAAATAATTTTAAAACTTAAAAAATTATTCCGCCTGCCATAATGAATCAAAGTTGGTTTATCTACGATAACTAATACATTGCGCAAACAAGGAATTCATAAAAAGGGCAAGACATATTCCTCAACTAAGCAAAGTCCATATATCAGCGCGACTAAAATTCGCTCAGAATTTTTTAAGTAAAAATTTAAAATATATAATGAACATATTATGGTCAGATGAAACCAAAATTGAACTTTTTGGCCTCAGGAAAAAAAATCAAGAATATGACAAAAAATGTACATACCGACAGTTAAGCACGGAGGAGGCAGCCTAGTGTTATGGGCGTGTTTTTCGTCTCAAAGTGTGGGTGAACTATTTTTCATAGATGGAATATTGAATGCCAAGATGTACGTCGAAATTTTGGAAAATTGTTTAGTTCCGTCCATCAATAAATTAAAGCTAAGAAGCAATAGGACGTTTCAACACGACAACGATCCCAAACATAAAGCTAAAATAACTACTGAATGGCTTAATAATAATGGAATAAATGTTCCGAAATGGCCTAGTCAATCTCCTGACTTAAACCCAATTAAAAATTTATGGAAAACATTGAAAATAAAGGTAGGAAACCGAAGACCTGGAAACATAGTAGAGTTAAAAGCATTCTGCCGTGAGGAGTGGAATAAAATTTCCAAAGAAGAATGCTTTAAATTAATAGATACATACAAAAGAATATTAGAAGCAGTAATTGTTGCAAAAGGGCATGCAACAAAATATTAATAAGGCATCGTGCCGACACTTATTGACCCTTAGGAGTAATAATAATAATTTGTGGACATGGCAGAATCAAACGAATTGGAATCGTTGTGATATAGACCAGTGTTTCTCAACCTTTTTTTCCCTGAGGCCCATTTTCAGGGTCATATAAAATCTCAGGCCCATTGCCTTTAATAAAACTTTGATTAACAAAAAAGTATTTTTATTAACATAAAAAATCTTATTAAAATGTCAATGACTACACTGCTCTTGATGTCTATCTATCAATTTGTCAAGTTGAATTTCCAGATCTTGGTTCAACCTCAAACGTAAGTCTCCTCTCTTCTCAATCTGCAATTGATTGCGTTTTTTTGTGAGTAAATCGTTTGTTGCAGAAAATCCTGTCTCAACCAACCAAGTGGTGGGAAAGCCAAGTACAAACGGAACAACTTTTTCAAAGAGTAATGGATGAATCGATTCTACTTTCATCCATCCATATAAGCCATCCCTTTCAATATTTTTCATTAATACTTTGTTCTCCTTCAGTTCAAGAAGTTCTCCAGCAATAATAGGATCAATGTCTTTTTCACTTAATACGTCAAAATGTGCTATATCTATAATCCAACTAGGCGGATTCATTTCGATGATATCTTTAAATCTTCTAGTCATATCTTCTTTCAAGCATTTCAAGTGGTCAGTGCAGCTTGCGATTACTTCTGAGCTCGGAGCAGTTTTGGCAAAATTACAAAAATAAGCAAATTCATTTTTTTGAAGATGCATCTTCCAGAGACATAACTTGTTCAAAAAAGAGCGTACTTTCTCAGCACTATCTATCAGATTAGCATTTCGCCCTTGCAGTGTCATGTTCAGTTGGTTGACATGTGCGAATAAGTCAGCCAGGTAAAAAATCCTTGCTTTTGTATCGTTGTTATTTATCACTGAAAACAAAGTCTCAGCTTTATCTTTCTGCTTCTTGCTACAAGCTTGTGTTTTCATGTCATGAACAAAAATAAGAACCATATCCCACATTTCAGCAAGACGAACTAGGGAATTTCCTTTGGAAAGCCATCTCACTTCAGTGTGCATGAGGAGTCTCTGGTGGTCCTCATGTTCACATAAATGTTGAAATAGGCGGTCATGCAAAGCATTGGCTTTGACAAAATTCACTGTTGAAACAGCGACTTTCAATGCATGTTCCATGTCATCATTGAGAGATTTAGCACAAAGATGTTCTCGATGGATGATGCAATGAATTGCCAATATATGAGGGGCAACTTTTTTTAATTTAGCTACAAAGCCATTCTGTTTGCCGGTCATAGCGCTGGCACCGTCTGTTGCAATCTGCAACAGATTTGACAGAGGGATCCCATTATCGTACAGATAGTCGTAAACAGCCGCATATATAGTGTCGCTTCGTGTGTCAATCAACTTTTTTATAAATAACATTTCTTCATGAATTGCCATTGCATCAATATATCGGACATAAGTAAGTAATAAGGCAGAATTGTTGATTGTTGTCTCATCAATTTGTAGTGAGAACTTAGAAACTTTTAATTTTTCCACAAGCTGTTTCTCGAGGTTTTCTGCCATTTCAATTTGCCTTCTCTTCACTGTGTCATTAGACAATGGGATTTTTTGTAGAATGTTGGCAGCCTGTTCTCCTAGCAGTTCTTTAGCACAGATCAACATTGCTGGCTTCACCAGACGTTCTGCAATTGTATGTGGCTTCCCCACCTTAGCAACCAGTTCACTCACTGCATAACTGACTTTTAGTGTCTTGTTATTATGCTCATTTGCTTTTTTTAAGCAGAATTCTAAAGTTTTTGGAGCATTCTTTTGGCGTAACTCCACTTTCTTCCTGAAATAGCTGCGCTCCTTTCCAACAGAAGCAGGATGCTTCAACTGTTGATGGGCGAACAATTTTGATTTCTTCATGGAAACATTTGTCATTACTAAGCCACAGTCCACACATTCAGGCCTCTTAGAATCAGCACTTGATGGGATGAAGCCTAGTAATAAAAAATCAGTCTGGTATTTGCGTGTAGTCTTCCTTTTTTCCTTGTGTACTTTTGACATGAACTATACAATCAGGCCTATAATATTTAAATTTAAATATGACAATATCATTAAATTAAAAACAAATCAAATCAATTTGAAAATAATAACGAATAAAGATTTATTAGTATTAGTATTAACATATTTTCTTTGAGGCCCACTCCAGGCCCAATTAAATCTTCAGGCCCATTTCAAAATTTCTCAGGCCCACAAGTGGGCCTGGGGCCCAACGTTGAGAAACACTGATATAGACCACATGCTTGGGACATTATGCTCAAACGAATCGTCAGCAGTACAATTGTCGAAAACTGGGATCACCAACAAACACTACTTTGAACAGATTGAGTCTGTCTTCCATGTCCAGACTCCTATATTCGTCAAAATGTCACAGAAATTGAAAGAATTGTCTGACTCGACAACTCATCGAATCAGTGTTAGCAAACACTCTACAAATCAGATTCACAACTAACCTGTAAAAAATGTAATTTATATTTTCCAGCATCTGAACTGCCTCTTCCGAAAGACACATTTTGGGCGCATTCTCCAGTATTTCCCCTGTGGAGGACATGACGGGTAATTGGGGGCGAATTTGACCACAAGGTGATTCGAAAAGTCCTCAAATGACTTGGGGTACTCAAAATCCTCTCTGAACACACAGTCGTAGAATCCGCTGTCCTTTTGTTCCTTTCCCTGTGGGTATGTGTAGTCCATTCAAGTGAAGTAAGTCATATCAAACATGTTTTTCCGGATATTTCGATGCATTTCGGCCGGAAAAAAATAATGTCTTTGCATAGGCGGGTACATTTGTTCAGTTATTTGGCAGTAGTTGTAGGGAAATGGCACCGAACATGTCGATTCGTAGTTGTGTGGACTGATCAAAACAGAATTGGAAATTTCCTGATTTGCTTCCCGCGAATTTGTTCTTTTATGTTCAATTTTTACACGTCTTTTCTTGAGTTGCTCATCGGCTGGGGGATTATAAACACGGCTTACTGAGAATCCACTGCTTTTTCATTCCAACGCTGAAACATTTGTTGAGTCGACAGGCGGGACAGAACTTGCGGGTGAAAAGAGTGAGGGCACACTCTCCGTTGAAGGCACAACGAGTATTCTAAAGGACATATTATGGAGGACTACCTTCTTTCTGAGAGCATTGCGTCTGAAAAAGGCTTTGCAGGATTCACAGGTGACTGCATTAAAATTGTAGCCGAGTGCTTTATCTCCACATATGGCACACAAATACTGGAACTGGTGTCCTTTGGGTTTACTTCTCCGTTTATGGTATTCGACGTATTCACCGAGTTGGACTCCCTAGAGTTGTAGCCAAGTAACTAATAGCATTGTTTGCGCCTGCTGAACCAAAGTGTCTAACCACTGGGGCATTTACTTACTTCAAATTTGGAGGAATCGATCGTGTCTTATTATTTGAGTTATAATTGCAGTTTTCTCCCAAAAGAGCCAGCATTTTCTCAATCTGCCAATCAGACTGGGCTGAGTACCTGAAGGATGGCCACAGATCTGTTGGGGACCATCAGATTGCAGATAACTCTCAAAAAATACAAATGATGTTCCAACACACGCCTAAATGGAGAGGAATCTGCCTCAATTTGGGGGAATACCTCTCTCTAAAGACAGCAAACTCAAACTGATCAGATTATCCGTCAAAATAACTGATTCCACATGGATTTGATAGGCAGAGATAGCCTAAGGTGATACGTGGGGACATACAATGGCAGCACATGCGGAAATGGAGGATGGATCAAGCCAGTGTCCCTCAATCAGTCCATATCCCCCCACCACATCCACCCCCTAAAGACAAGATTCTGTAATTCGACCACACAAAACCCAGCATCCTTAACCTACGGAATACAACCAGAAATGACCTTCCAAACAGTCAGTCTACTATAAATAGAGAGAATTAAATAAATTGTGTGCATAGTGGGGTGGTCAGTGAAGGGGGCACAACTCTCCAACAGTCTCATCCCCCGGTCGAAACACCCCATGCAGAAATATAGCTGAGATTACCCCACAAAGTACGATTGACTGGTTGAAGAGGACACATTTCCTGATTATGGGCAGATTCTGTTTTACTTAGAATTTGGTGATGAGTTCGAGGACTTGGAAGGCTGACTGGAAGTCCTCCTGCACGAAATCGACGTACTGAGTGGGGAGGGGGGAATACAGCCAGTTCGTGCATCAGACGGACATACCAGTAATTGTCTGTCGTCGATTATATTTCTCAACAATTCTCCCGCCTTTTCAAATTCGCGCTTAAATTAGTGGCGGGAAATTACCTTTTCGTTGTAGATTCCCGCCAAAAGTGAGGCGGCTTCGTAGACTGTGTTGTCGGGGGTTACGTTCTGAGTGATTACGTAATATTTACTTGGAATTTATAGGAGGACTAGGACATGAGGGCGGGAAAATACCGCTTTTTCGAGGAAGTGAATTCCCATGTTCTGAGAGTGGTAAATTAGGGCGAGAAATGAGTTTATTTTGCAGTACAGGGTGGAATCCAATTCAAAGTAGAATGCAGTCAGAAGGCATTTTATGGCTCTGAATAAATCATTGGTGCCCAGTTTCTTGGCCAGAAGGTAGAGGGTGTAAGGACGGTCCAATTTAGAATTGGTCTCCTATTTTTATTAACTCTGAGTTAACTACCATGGGTAACACACCTAAGTATATTAAAATTTTTTATTGCCAAACATTTATTAAAAATAAAAATCATTTTTAATTAACTCAATATATCCCATAAAGACAAACTAATCAAATAAACTCGACTTTTTATAAAAAAATCAAATCAAGGCAATATTAGCAGGATTGAAGCACAGAAATGATGGCCCGAATATCCTCATTGACAGAATCGTCAGAGAACACCTACAATAAGAGCAGCGAGCAAACAGTCAGACTGATCACGTCCACAAACTCAGCCAAAACAGCAGCCATTCTGTCCATTCACGACTCATCCAATACTTCCCTAACCCGACTGGCCAGCCACCCCACTCTCCGTACAAGACAGCCAATAAAGAAGGCAGCATAGGCCGAAATGACCGACTCGTCCATATGACTGGTCCCCTCCTCTGCGTGTCTCTCAAACAACTCAAAATAACACCCAACACTACCAAACATATTTCACGGAAATTATCCGAGGATAAACACCCCGGAAAACTCATTTTAAGCACGTGGGAAAGATCATCCCCCAATAAATTATAAACAAGAGACAATCCCTACAATCTAATCACATCCCCACCAAAACACACAATTCCAGTTCATAGTGCCTCGGAAACACGTGTGGAAGACACAAAACAGAGGACAGTCCCACTGGAAGGAGATCAGTCCCTTCTTTGGTGTGGGAAGTGAGTGTGACACTCAGTTTGAGCATCCCCACATTAAACACCCGATATTCCTCCCCCTTTCAGTCCCCTCCACCAACATTGTGAGCACATTTGTGAGCAGTCGAGTGAGAGGGGGGGACAGAGGGGACACATCTGAGGGGAATTGGGTCACACCACACAAAATTGACCCTTAAATAACGCTAAAAATTAAAAAAATGTTTTTTCTTTGTCAATTATCGGTAATTTTAAAGATTTAAAATTATTTTCTAAATCAGAATCTTTTGAATTTTTCAAAAAAAATAATTAAAAGTCAAAATACTTCATATTTTATGGGTAAAAACGTAAAATACTATTTTTTTCAGCTCGGATCTCTTTTTGTTCAAGTGCTTCATAGCTGACGAGTATTCTTGCTCAGCCTATTGGAGAGCCAGTTTTTTGGGAACAACGATCTTGGCAACTCTGCAGTTATAAAGCAATACTTAACTTGTCATATTTGTCCATGGCAATCACCCACCGGGCAAGACCTTCACATGCCAGAGACGCCGTCTTGACTTTGTCGGGAACAAAGTCTGGGTTGGAAATGTACTTTGTGCGAATCTGCTTTATTATGGCAGGCGGAATAGAATCCTAGAATGTTTAATCACACAAATGCTTTGTCAAAATTTTTGAGTCCCTCAAGGAACCTCAGGAGCCTTTTTGATGGACCCCAATAGTCCTCTATTTTCCTGCCACTGCCAGAAGAGTCGGGGAGACGGTCTGGTTTTATTTTCTTGAGTACGCAGACTGCCTCCATGACAAGTCTGATGATTTGTGGGGGTTTTTGCATCGTCTTGACAATTGTAATGTCCTAAACTCGTCTGATCGACAAAACCTGCTGAGTGAGTGTGTTGAGTGCCATAAGCGCGGCATTCAAATGAGGCATTGCCAATGCAAGATCAGAATCGCACTCGTCTTTTATTTTTTGTGCTGCTTCAGCCTGTTCGTTGGCCGCAGCCTTGTCGACTCGGACGACCTTCGAAGGATGATGTCAGGGAATAAACACCCTCTCAACTTTGGCAACTTCGATGGACTCTTTTTCGATCTGAATCATCATTTCGTCCACCTGCTTCCCAGCGTCGATTAGTTGGGGTTGGAGGTCGACTAGTTGTTTCTGCATTTGTGTGACATCGTTGGAAGCACTCTCCAACTTTTCCAAACCCACTTCGTACCGCCTCTTTGCATTCATGACCAGACTGAACAATCAGACAAACCCCACTCACTTTATATTTTTGTCAAGCAATTGTGTTTATCAGTTCCAAATAGGAGGTTGAGGTGACGTAGTTGTAACGCTCAAGTTCTCTGAAGTATCTGAGCGACAATGTCTCCGCAGAGGTATGAAATTGGCGGAAGACGTCAATACAGGAGGCCCTCACGAAATCAGTCATCTCAATGTCCTCCAAAAACCGTGAAACTACAGCCTCCAGAGCGTCGTTGGGCCAACGCTGGGAGTTATTTGTGGTTGTACCTGAAACCAGTCGATTGTGCAGCAGTTGATAAGCGAGAGGAACATTCGCAGTCGATTACGGAAACTTTCTCCGACTGGACTCATCGCGAGGACAACATGAAGTTGGTCCCGACAGTTTTGAATAAAAAGTTAAATAAAAAAGTTAATTTGCTTAGATTTGTCTCTCCGTCTAGTCAAGTCCATCACGACGGAAACCTGTCTATTTGACGCATTTTCTCACAAATCTCCTGTTTCTCGTCTGCAAGGTATAAATTGGGGACTTCTCCCGAGTTGAGGAAATTGTTCACGTCCTCCAAAAACGATTCCTGCTTGATCTGAGAGTAATCAACTTGCCCACTCACTAGAGTATCCGCAAATAAGAAAACCCCGGGATTATCCGAGTCGCTGACCTTTCGGAGAATTCGTTTGAGATCCTCTCGCCACTCAACTGAACTGTAGCTGTTGGAGATTTCGACTTGGAAGACATCGTAGTCGGCAATGAAGGCCGCCAGTCTCGTTGAATGACTTTTGCAATACTTTTTCGAAATTTTCCTTCACTGTTTATCGTCGTTGTCAAACAGTCTGTCGTAGTACACACGGAAGACCTTAAATAAAAATTGCAGAGCAAACCTCGTGCACCCACAGACGGAATATGCACTCGACATCTTCGTTGGTTCTAGGAGTGGATAGCATAAGTCCTTGGACTACACGAGAAAAGTCCCGCAGGTTGAACAAATAATGATTCTTAGCGGGTGTCGAGAGTAAGTAATCTCGAGCCTTCTTGTATATTATGAGTGGATTACGTCCACCAGCAAGAAATATAGTCCGACAGTCTACCTGGGGGTCCCACTGCGCACACGAATTGAATATCCACCACTTTCATTGGAGAACAGTCTTTGAGGTCGTACCAAGTCCCGTGATCGAACCATTGGCGGATTACTTCTATGGGTGGTTGTGCCCCCGATGTTTCCCTCATTAGCATGTTCACGTCGTCTATGAAATATATCTGCCATGTCAGAGCAAGACTTACGGCCTTGTTGCCAACGTAAACTCCCCTCCTTCGTCTGTCTAGTTTGGACATGACTATGGACTGAGTGAGATTGGACGAGGTTTGTGCAGAAAAGTTGATTATGTTTGGTTTGTACACATTTCTGTCCATTCTATTCAATAGAAGATCCTTACAGTCATTCTCGACACAACTCACCGATATGTAAACACTCTTCCCCGTCCCCGTGGGCCCCACTAGAAGGCAGGGACAGTCGTGGAAATTTGTAGTTTCAGAATATGCGTGTATCTCATTGTATCGACTGTCTCGATTATTATTTGATGCAGGAGTTCTCCCTGCCCTGTTCTCCTCCCTGTCCGCAGGAAATTTGCTGTCCACTCCCCCGAGGTCCTTTGGGAGCAACCCGCGAAGGCGCTGTTGTTTCTGCTAGCCGCCGGTATCATACCCTAATGTGAGACCGGGGTTGTGCAACAACAACAACAACAAAAGGCAAGAAAAATCTCAAAGAACCTAAATATTTTTTTAAATGATCTTTTTAATAAAATTCTCTGTTAGATTTAAAAAAAGGGGTTCCAGGTTGGCTTTTTAAATTTTTGGGGTCCTTGATTTCTTTGATTTTTTCTAGTGAAGACGATTGGATGCTGATTCTCCTTCAGTAACAAACGGAACCAACCTTTTCCCCTTGCCAACCAACCTGTCAACGGTTTGGTTGGTAGTGGCCTCGGGACGAGCGTCAAGCTTACGTTCCCTGACTCTGTTGTTGATTCGATGTGGAGATGTGGAGCAAAACCCTGGACCTGAACCTATTAGAACACTAACCATCCTTCAACTGAAGATTAACGGGGTCTCTAAGAAATGCAATGACCTACGCTACTTTCTTCACACGAACTCTATTGATATAGCTCTTATTCAATAGACCAAACTTACCCCAAAATCCAAAACCCCCCGTTTTAAGGGATATTCCACTATTCTCCACTACATATATATCCCCCCGATTTCGTCATGTGATCCCAATTATACTCCGAACTTCAACGCCCATCATCCTCTTTGGCTATCCACAAACAAAACCGATAAACGAGGCCAACAAATTATAACTGATGCGGAAGAATTGATCACTCTAAACAACCCTCTTCTGCACATCCGCAGTGCAATGCGTCCTGGAGATTTAAACACTTTTCCTGACATTACTTTATGTTCTCCAAACATTGCACTCGACACCAAATGGACAGTGGTGTACGACCTACCAACAGAGCACAATCCTATTCTAATTAAAATAAATCATCACCCTGTAAAGAAGAGAATTATAAAGACCTACATTAACTACAAACGTGGGAAATAGGACTCCTTCAGGAATGACACTGCGGAATATCTAGCAGAAATCAATAAACAAATCGACAATTAATCAAAAAACATAAAACTGAAAAATGGAACGATTTTTTCACATCTATATCCCCACATACTGGATCCCGTGTTTTCTGGAGAACTCTCAAGAAAATTCACACAAGGGCAAACATGCCCTCTCTCACATGCTACCGGCATCTCGTCCAAAAAATCTTTCCTATCCTTTCGGGATCAAGCTAACATCTTAATTCGTCATTATGCAAAAATTAGTCACTTTCCTACCCCAAAGGATCTTTGTTTCATAAGAAAATCTTATATAATTCCAATGTCAATTCTACACACTTTATTAACATCCCAGAATCACTTACCAAGCAGCTTGTTGTTAAATCGCGGAATTCTAACGCCAGAGGTCCGGATGGTCTTGTCATTCACCATCTAAAAAATCTGGGTCTAAATAATTTTCTGGCCCTGACCAATTTAATCGAATACTCGATCAACCATGGTTTGGTTCCTATGCTTTGGAAAAAATCTACCATCATCCCTATTCCAAAACCAAATCGAGATACCTCTGACCCTTCTTCTTTTTGACCTATCTCTTTGATTTCAGTGGTTTCAAAAATAACAGAACGGGTAGTACTGAGCATCATAAAACCTTTTCTCCTATTTGCTGAATCTCAACACGGCTTTCGTTCTTTGGATTCCACTTCCACCCATCTCTCAAGACTGACACAATTCATTGCGGATGGGTTTAACAATCATAATCCTCCTCAAAGAACAGTTATTGCATCCATCGACATTGAAAAAGCATTTGACAGAACGTCAAGACATGTTATGTGTAGGAAAATAATCGATACGGAATTTCCTCATCAAATAAAGTCATGGTTACTCTCTTTCCTTTCTGGGCGTCTTGGTCGCACGACAATCATGTCCTCTTACTCACGTTACAAATACAGTGAATCCTCGCAAATTGGCCATTTTTGGTACATAGAGATTTTATGGCCAATTTGAGAAAATGGCCAATTTGAAAAAAATCAATATTTAAAAAATAAAATAAACACGTTTAAATTTTATTAAAATAAAATTCAATCCCTAATTCCTTTTTATTTGCTCTTTTTACATTTTCTTTGTATTTTCTTATTGCAGTAATCAGCGAAACATCATTCTCATTTTCTGCATTACAGTAAAGTTGCCTTTCTATTCTAGTTAATGTCTTTGCAATATCTTTTCTATCGAGTGGATATATGATTTTTGTCTCTTCGTCGCTAATTTCAGACTCTTGATCCTCTTGTAAACAATTTTCGTTTATATCTTGATCTTCTGTGTTTTCGATATTTAGAAAATCTTCGCTCATTAGAGGATCGAAAATGTCAGTTCTTTCAATTTCAGTCTCATAATGTTCAATTAATGTATTTTCGTGATTAGATTCATTTAAAATCTTAAAACAATTTTGAATAGTTTCAGTAGATACGTCATCCCAAGCCATATTAACAAACAAAATTGCATCTTTTAATGTCAATTTTTTGTATGAATTGTATACAGAAATATTTTCAGTCTCCAGCAAATCAGTTAAGTACTGTAGCTTTCTTCTCATGAAATGAGTCTTGAAGGTTTTTATAATTCCAATATCCATTGGTTGTAGTAATCCAGTAGAATTTTTAGGAAAAAATAAAATCTTAATACAATCCAAGTTTTGAGGAATAGAATGTGCAGGACAGTGGTCTATTAGCAATAAAATTTTCTTCTTTTTAATTTTAAGCTGGAGATCAAAGCTAATAATCCAATCAATAAAAATAGATCCAGTCATCCAAGCTTTCTGTGAGCTATAATATGAGACAAGACATCCATAGTCAAATTTTTAAAACATCTAGGCATTTTTGGTTTTCCAATCATCACAGGTTTCAATTTATGACTTCCGGTCATGTTTGAACAAAGCATAATAGACACACGGTCTTTAAAATTTTTGTATCCTTGGAATCGGTTTCTGCATACGCTTTTCGATGGAATAAGCTTGTAGTATAATGCAGTTTCATCCAAATTATAAATTAGATCAGGCTTATACGATTTAGAAATTTCTTTAAATTCTTCACGAAAAGAATTAATGTCAACTACTTTATCTGTTCGCATCTCTCCATGTAATTTTAGCATTCTAAAACCGTGTCTCTTTTTGAATTTTGCCAGAAATCCATTAGAATTTTTAAAGTTACTAAGTTGTAGCTCTTCGGCAAAATGCGCAGCCTTACACGATATTAAGGAATCATTCAAAAAACCACCTAAAAATTGGTTTTCAATTAATACCTTTAGACTCTATTGTATCCATCCATTCGATCAATTTTTCTTCAAGCGTAGGAAATTTTGGTTTGTGAGCAGCTTTATACGAATTTTGATAGATTTTCGAATCCCGTAAAATAGAGTCTTTATTAAGCAGTAGATTATTGATCGTCTTTCTCGAGATCGTCTTGTGGAATAAATGTGAGAATCTGTCAGCCAGAAGCTGACACGAAACATTGTCATTTTCTTCCTTGTAGTTTATAATTTGTGTTTTTTCAAGAAAAGTGAGCCGAGTATAACGTCCACGAGAAATTTTATAAGACATGTGATTAAAAAAATAGTTTATTTTCTAATTAAAAAAAATAATAATTCAAAAATTGTGGCCAATTTGAGAATTGGCCAATTTACTAAGAAAATTAATTTTTTTCTTAGTAAATTGTGAAAAAATTGGCCAATTTAAAAATTGGCCAATTTGCGAGGTGGCCAATTTGCGAGGATTCACTGTACTTGTCTAACGGGGTTCCCCAAGGCTCGGTTCTTTCACCTGCCTTATTTAACTTACATCTGTCCAGTATCCCGACAAACAATAATTCTTTACTTGTATCCTACGCTGATGACGCCACCAAAACATTAACACCGCTTCTGGATTTCTGCAGGAACACATGAACACTCTATCCTCCTGGCTGAAATGCAATCTTCTTCAACCTTCCCCATCCAAATCTATTCACCACTGACCGTCATCAGTTCAACTTAGAGCCTAAACTATTCCTAGACAACATTCCACTCCCAGTTGAAAAATCCCTCAAAATCTTGGGTCTAATATTTGATTGCTGTTTGTCTTTCTCGAAACATGTTTCATACATCTGTGAAAAATCCCAGAAAAAACTCAATGTGCTTCGGGCTATTGCGGGGACGTCATTTGGACAGGATAAGGAGAGTCTAATAACTGTATACAAGCAGTTTATCAGAACAACAATGAACTACGCTGTCCCTGCTTGGAGCTCCTGCTTATCTATTGCAAACCTTGAAAAACTTCAGAGAACCCAAAATTCAGCATTACGAATTATTACGGGCTGTCTAAAAACGACACATACTGATCACTTCTTACAAAGGTCATCGTGGACCGCAGTAAACTTTTTCAAGAAAAAATTGTATATGCCATCCACAGGCCCTCCAATTTGGCAGCTGGTTAATGATCTCAATAATTGTGTCTTTTCCAAAATCAGCAATTGTGTCCTCGGTACCAGTCACCCGGTTATCCAATAAAATCGAGTCCCCATGGACTCATGTTTTACCTAAACACTCTCCCAGAATGAGAGACACTGACTCTGGTCAAACATAAACTGTGTATTCTTCTTTTTCTCAGTCAAGTTTCTGTAAAACTGCCTTCGGTTAAGTTCAAAACACATATTGTCCCTCTGGAATTTTTTCCTTGCTTCATGGGTTGCCAATTTTTTTTTCAACAATCTTTACCTCATCCTGGATGCAAGTGACAACTAACATAACTCATATTTCTTGCTTTTTTTTCTTTCTCTTCCTTGAGGAAGAGTTTTTCTTCCTTGAGACGTGTATATTCCTCGCTCGATACTCACGGAGCCCTAACCGAGTTCCACATACAGCAGGTGACTTCCTGTTATAAGTGCATCAAAAAATAAGAATTCCCGACTCTACGTTTTATGAAGAGACAGCAATGGTCCAACCTCTTTCCATCGCAGTAGGAATATGCAAAGAGCAGGAAATTTATTAGGAAAAGGTAGTTTGGCCACTGCTATGTGTATTGCTTGCGCACGCTTGCCGTCCAGGACTGTGATTTCCTCATTCACCGGCGTCGCCACGTTCTGCTTCTACAAACCTCAATTGACCCCACAACCTTCGATGACTGTTTTTTTATTGTGAACAGTCGTCTGTATTTCGAATGGTCAAACTTGACAGTCTCTGTTGCCAGCGACTCCCAGATTGTCTCCCGCTTGTCCTGTGCCCCCACCGATATTACTTTCTTGGCATCAGTCCAGCACAGTTTTATTGTCTTGCGACTAGAAATTGTCTTGTCGATGGTTTCCTTTTCCACCTTTTTTTCTGACGACAGTTCGACTCTAATGGTATTGAATACGGTATTGTTACGGTGGGGCATTTTGGAGACCGCGTTGTCTGTAATGAGTCTAGGAGTCAGGACAGGACTGACCTCGTATGTGTCCACTTGTGCGATCATATCCGCCGCATCCTTCAATCTGGTCTTGATCTTGTCGCAGACTGCTTGCATGCCAAGTTGTTGCAAATCGTGGAAAATGTCATTGAGAACAGTGGACACATTCGAGTATCTGAAATGAGGCATCCACAAACCCTGTTGACAATTTGGAACGAGAGCAGACAGATCTCGCACTCGTAGAATGATTTCTTGATGCCTGCGACAATTTTATGAAGCAGTGGCGAGTCTGGAATGACAAGAGAAAACACACCCAGACGTTCACTCTCTGCCACGATGGCACTCATCATCAGTTCGATGTGGTCGTCCGAGTAGGCCACGAACACCATCAGAGTCTTGAGCGACATTTTGGCACTCGGCAAGTACTAGAATGAGGAGGCGGACAACCTCGGAGTCGGCTGTTGCGTAAATCCACCGCAGAATTTCGAGGTTGCTGGCAATACCGTTGATTCCGTCGACAAAGAGGATCATTTGACTAATGGCTGGAGTAGGGGAGGGCATTACATCGGAGAATAGACGTCTTCAAGCTGTCGTCCTCCTCCTGTCCCAGTCTGACCAGACAATCCAGACCGTTCCCTTCCACAAAGTAGTTAATAAAGTCTTTGTCCTCCTGCAGGTGGGGCACTGTGGACTCACCTTGAACATATTTTTCAATTGCATGATCAATCTCCGCCGATCTTTGTTGGTCGACTGCTCCAAGATCTCTACCATCACACAACGAGGCAAACTTATGCACTCGACAATTCTCAACTCCATCTTTTCCACAAACACGAGGACGGGGAGTCTTCTACTGAATCACGTGTCTGTCCACCAACCCTTCGATGAACGGGGCAAAGTCGTCGGCCTGCTCGCTCAGAGATATTTCCAGGTCGAGGAGTGGGCTGAGTTCCCTCGTGCGTGTGCAAAACTGGAGGGCCATGGGGTTGACCTAATTAGGTGAGTAATTAAAGTGGAATGTAATATTTAGGCCAATTGCTCACACCTTCGGAAAGATTAAGGTGTTGGGCCATATCTTCCAACTGTAGATAGACGGGGATTTCCATTGCCAGTTCAAATCGGACAGGTCGGGTAGGAATGAGGTCGATAGTTGTCTGGAAGGGATCGTGTCTCACCACGACTTGCAAACCAACATTCAAATTCATCGTCAAATAAGCGCTGTTTGATCTTATTATAGGGTTTTCGGATCAATATAATAATTTTTCGAACCAATATAATAACTTTTCGAATCAATATAATAATTTTTCGAATCATATAATAATTTTTCGAACCAATATAATAACTTTTCGAATCAATATAATAATTTTTCGAATCATATAATAATTTTTCGAATCAATATAATAATTTTTAAATTCAAAGAAATTCAAAGAAAAAAAGATCAAAAAGAGTAAATTATCGTTATTCTTGAATCACTTCAGAATTTCTGAAATCTGTTGCATATTGTCTTCTGCTTTCTATAGTTGAAACTGAGTTTCTTCTTTCTGGTTTAAAGAGTAATGAAAAGAATTTAAAGCCTTGGCGACGGTGCTCAGTGATAATTTGAAGAATATCCATTCGCTCAAATCCTTCAAAGATCTGGTGCAATCTTCAACTAATTCCTGTTTCATTTCGTCTGTTAGCTTAGACCTTCTATCTCCACCACGTTTAGATGGATGGAACTTCCCCCGTTTTAAAGAACTTTTTCAAAATACTGTTAACGGTTTTCGCTGGTTCGATTGAATAGAAGCATTTTGATTATGTGAATCCATTAACAGTAAATTCAGGTCAATAAAATTTAAATTTTATTTAATTTAAAAATTATTATATTGATTCGAAAAATTATTATATTGGTTCGAAAAATTATTATATGATTCGAAAAATTATTATATTGATCCGAAAACCCTATAATACAAATGCGACGTCAATGAATTAATATTGTTCGTGACCATCAGTCCTCCTCGCCTGATCGATGTAACCTGCACCACCACCGACATGTCCTTGCATGATCGACTAATTGGTCGATTGATTAATTCTGTGGCCGACTCCACGCCTTCACGTGGTGTTCAGTGCATCCCATTTTCATCCAGAAACGTCTTTCTATGAATTGTGGTGATTAGTCTGATTTATTGGATGCTCATTAATCTTGACGATTGTCTACAAATTGGGATTAAAACATTCTTTCCATTCATTTAGGCTTAATTTTACGGACTCGATAGTTCCAACGCGGTTAAAGCCAACACACAATTTTCAGAGTCGTCGGAGTTTGCTTGGGGTGTTGGGTGAATAAAACAAGACAGATTAGACTCGTAGTAAAACTGATATTAAAAGCATTGGGCAACAAAGAGAGTCCATGGATGTGATCAGACGACAACCTCCTGAACATTTACCAAAATAACCAGAAAATAGGCAGGATACAACCTTCCTCAAATATAAAACTGTTTATTCCATTCTCTGCCATGAAAATTGGCGGACGAAATAAACGGAAAATCACCACTCAAAGTAGGGAAAACCATAGTCTCAGCCTAGTCCTAGAGAGCACAGTTATTCCGTTGGGTCGAACGAGAATAAAATAAATGTGCAAACATGGTCGGCAAAAGTCACCCTTTGTGTACTTTATCAAATAGATATCCCCTGAGGGTTATCTCTCCTTTGAGTAAACGACTGCTTCACCGAGAACAGCGATTCCACAAGTTCTGTAGAGATGGCCCAGGACACGTGTTGTTAAACGCGTCCTTTTTGAGAGGTGGCTCAGAGTTCTTCTCAGTGATTATTTCTACCTCATGACCTGTTTTTATTAGGAAAAGGTAGTAATTGGCGGAACAGGTCGCGTAATATTATAACAACACATCCAGGGGCGATTGGAAGCTTGTGCTTGATGGTTCTTAAGGCTAATGGAGTCTCGATGATTTGTGTGACTGGTAGGATACCTTCAGTAACAAGCATACAGACATTATCCAAGAAAAGATTGATTTTGCTCTCAGAAATGGGGCGGATTGTGGGGTACTAGTTGGTCGGACGATATTATTAAGGAATTGGGGGATATTTGTGTCTCGACTGTACTGGAAGTAGTTCAAATATTGATAGTCTTGTTGATGTAAAGTGATTTCCGTAGATTTTAAGGCTGCGGTTCCTGGCGGGGTGTTGGTGGGACTGTGTTTGATCAACCGGCTATGTCTTGAGTATTTTTTGTTGGCTATCAATTTAGTAAGAATCCCAGCAGTATTTGTTTCTGATGAAACAGCACACCTCGTCAGAAAAAACAAAAAAAATTAACAACACAGTGTATTTAATTTCGGCATTTAAATATTATCAATCCCCCATATTATATTCATATCACAATAAACATTCCTGAACTGAACAAGCATTATATTCTGAGTTTTGTACATGTTTTTCTGTGCCTCAAATCAGATTATTTTACCTCAAAACGTACAATTCTCTTTTCATTCCCTTCAATTAGCTACTAGTTGTACAGCAAAGTATACTTTGAAGTATTCCAATGTGAGAGCGACCATTGCAACGGAGTGGAAATCCCATAGTTCGTAGTAGTAGCAAATCCTAAACATTCATGTTAACTATCTACGTCTTCTTGAATAGGTTTTCCATAACAAATGTAAACCCAGCCGGATGTCCAATTCCCACACTCAACCAAAACTGCAATATTTATTCATTAGCAAACATTAGCCAAGCATGGGCGTGTATCCTTGGCAATACTCGAGTTGTACAAACAGAATTCGCGAAATGGCTTTGCCGTGTAACTAAACGTGTTTAGACAAACAAGAATGCCTATAGCGTACTCCTAATTTCCTGATCGTTGATGGATTTATTTCTGTCATCGAATATTTATCATCTCGAGGGGAACGGAAGACTAGGGAAGGTCGATCAAGCCAAATGTTGAGCTGCCACCCATTCACACTTTTGTGATATTTCAATATCCTGTCTAACAAAAGGTAATGACACTCCTCACCAAAATTAAAGAACCGAGTTCCTCCAATATTTGCCGCATTTAGGCATCTTTTTGTTCGTTTTGCCTTTCTAAATTCGTCGCTTATGTCCCCAAGAAGTTTATAAATCTCGTTTATCCCTGCGTAAGCACGTTCGCTCAACTAGAATATACTGAACGGTGTACAAATGATCGAATGTCGATGTCTCCACTCGAACAGTCCAATAATTCAACACAAATATAACCCTCCATCGTGCATTTTAGACGAAAGGACGCAAAGAAGGGCCACACCGACAAGTTTATTGAGTATTCCCCAGTAGAATGATTTTCCTGCAATGAAAGGCTGACTAACTGATAGAATTTCCACATTTCCGTCAAAATTGCTTTTCAAGACAGAGAACCAAAACTTCCATGGGCATAGATTATCCGCGTGTTTATTTGAATTATCAGAGATGGAAAGACTGTCCAAAGACTTAAGTACGACAACAAATCTGGAATACCATAATCTCCGAACAATATTGATTTAGTCTGAGCCGAGATAAACTATCTGCGTATGTCCATGTAAAGACAGCGGAGGAAACAGAGGACGACAAACCTAACAATTAGTTATGAGTAAATGGAAATTACAAACCCAAGAAATACTCAGAAATGGAATCTTGACGCACAGATAGAACTTTGTAGGTTTCGGTGTTGGATAAAAGACGAATATTGACTTCCTGCGAGTGATTGAATGGAGAGGATATCCCCATCAGTAATTTCTCGTTGTACTAAACTAGAAAACTGGGAATACGTCGCTCTGAAGTTTCCAGACAGGTCTGTGGTATATTATTTGAGATGGGACAAGGGTATGGACGTCGTAGATCTGTGTACTCCGATATGTGGAATAACCTGGCAAATGTGGTGGTCACTGGCAATGACTAATCCCCGTCCAGTGCGGGGAAACCAATCAATGCTTGTGATGTACTCCCCGTGGCAGCAGTCTGTGAGTATTGGTTGTTGTTCATTCTGCCAATAAGAGTGATGAATACTCGGTCGTCATACACATGGACATGCGTGTCATTCCCCACTGCAAAAAGATGAGTGCAATTATATTTTATGTGCCCCACACACCCTAATAAATAAACACCATTCTTTTCTCCCCAAAAAGTGCAGTTGTCGAAAGGGCTCATTTCCCATCCTTCAACAATCAGGTTACATCATGTCCAACCGTACATCAGTCATGACAACTACCCCATTGGTAGCCCCGGATATGACAATGGAGGGATCGGGCGATTCGAGAGATGTAATTGACTCCGTATGGTTCTTCAGGAGTGTCAGACACTTGTTTGTCTCAAAATCTTTGATGAAAACAAAATTTGAATGCTTGAATTAAAAGTGATTGGTCTACGCTATATGCATATTCTAGTGGTGTGGTTGAGGTCACGATTATTCGAGAAACTGGGTCTTTATCATTTGGTTGTGCCACAATTTGAGTTAACGATGAATCGATTGAAAATATATTTGTGTCCCTTCCAACAGTTACTTATTAAAATACCCTGCAAGTAAAAACGTACTTCGCTGTTTATCTGAAGTAATCGCAGAGATCTTTAGATGTTTTAATTATTTAATAACTTTTTTGTCCGCAAAATATTCTGTCCTTTCTTCTATATCCATACAACAAGAAGATTTTGTCTGATTTTTACAAAATAATTAATTATGCTAAACTTTATTTTTAAGAAATAAAAATATTAAATTTCATCCAAATTCGATAAACTAGTTTTCGAAATTACTTATGGCAATTCTGAGAGCGGTTGTACCAAGTCGAACAAATACTATACTACAAATATTTTTGTTTGAATCAAATAACCTTTTAGAAATTGAAAAGTTATGTCTTTTCATATTCTCACATTTCTAAACACGTAAGAACTCAACAAAAAATTAGTTTTGTATAAAATTTCAACACAGAAACAATTTTCTCAGAAATTCATTTTATTCGTTTGCATAGTGATCAGAATAGTACAGAATTAAAAAATTTATTTTCGAATTTTTTTGAAAAACTAACTACAGTGATTTTTGACTAGTCTACGAGTTCACCTGCCAGCTGATTAGTTCAATATTAATTTTCTTTATAGTAGCATATTTTACATGTCGAAAATTTGGGTAGGAAATTTATTGTGATACTCAGTAATTTAGTTAGTGGGCTACCAGACGATTTTAATTTTTACTTTTTTCATTTTTTTATCTTATTGTTTGGCCTGAAACAAATATTTAATTCAAAGTAACGAAAGATTTGCTGATCATTAATTACTTTGATCCGTTGTAGAACTTATTTAGCTGACACACGACATACGTTTAAACGCAGTTTTGGAGAATATAAGGGATTTTTTGTTTAAAATGTCAAAGTTTTTGTAAAATAAACAGATTTTGGATTATTTTTAAATGTTTTATTATGTAAAAAATTAGTTGCACTTTTATACTTTAAAAAACTTAAATATTTTATTAAAAATAAACAAGTGTCCCAAGACAAATTTGACCCACTGTATAACATATCAATAATTCGAATGATAATCAAATTTTTAAAATTATTCACAAAATTTCGAAATTAACACATTTCGTCATTACAAATAATGCAAACTGTCGCGAGCGCAGCGAGCGACCGAGCGCTAGACGCAACTTTGACACCTAACAAGCCTATCATCAACAAATATATTTATTAAATTATTTAAAATTTTAACATGATTTAAAATTAAAATTGAAATAACTTAAGTTTTCCATTGAATCCCATAAAATAATTTATAAGTAGACCTTAATAGAAAAAGTAAAATCAATGAATACTGAACGCTAATTTGGTTTAGGTTGTGAGGGGGGTAATAATTTGACAGATCTCATTGCTATTTTTTCGTTTTAATCTCTAAAATTAGGTCTTCTAATCAAAAATGAACTGTGCAGACAGGCTTGCTCCTTCAGAAGATTCTTGTTTTGACATTTTTATAAATTATGAAGCATTTAGATTTTTTCTCATTATTCTAAAATATCAATTATAAATTTTAAAATATTATTTTTATTTATGAAATCGGTTTTAAAGCTCATTCTGCTTTGGCATCGATTTTAATTTTTGTTATCGAATATATTTAATCCCAAATACAAGCCTGGGTATTTAGAGTATTTTGCATTTGGCCATCTAGTGGTTATAAATCCAACTCAATTGTCACTGGGACGTACCTGCAGAGGTAGAAAAAAAAAAAAAAAAAAAAAAAAAAATTTACTTGAGGGGGTCTCTTTTTTTTTTCTGGGAAGAAGTCGATAGGGTAGTCCTATTGTTTCATTATACAAACTCCCCCCTAACCTTTAACCCTTCTCTGTTTCCAATAAAACTTCCTATTCCTATTCCTGGGTATTTAGCTTAATCTGCTGAATTTCGAAAATTATGGAGAAAATTGTTTTCAATCGTCTCTCAAGGCTTGTTGAGGATAATAATTTTCTCTCTGACAATCAATTGGGTTTTCGACATAAAAAAGGGACTGGAGATTGTCTCAGAGAGCTGAGATCTGCAATTGATAGTTCGAGGAGAAAAAAGGAATTTCTTACAATAGCGTGCTTGGATATAACGAAGGCCTTTGACAGTGTTTGGCACTACGGACTTCTTGATACGTTATCAAAAGCAGGAATTGGGAGAACCGCATTATTATGGATAGAAAACTTTCTTTCAAGAAGGAGGTCGTATATACGTGTTGGAAATTTAATTTCTAAGAAAATTGAATTACAAAGAGGGGTTCCGCAGGGATCAATTCTCAGCCCGCTACTCTTCAATTGTGTAATGAGTGAGTTACCAAAAACTGAGAGCATAAATAGTCGTATGATTATTTATGCTGATGACATTCTTGTGCTTGATTCAAGCATAAGTAAACAAATTTCGTGGAAAAGGGTAGAAACCCATATAAAAAACATTGGGAGGTGGTGCCAAAACAATGGGTTGACTCTGTCAAGAGAAAAATCAACAGTCACATGGATTGCAAGCAAAAGAAAAAATATCAATGAATATGTAAATACAGGAGATATAAAAAACTCTGGAAAATTGGAGTATCTCGGAGTATCGATAGACCGAAGAGGATCTTTTAAAGATCATATCAAAACACGAAGAGAGAAAGCTACAGGAATGTTGAAATCCTTAACTCGATTTCATTTGGAGCCTGAAACTTTCCTTTTTGTGTATTCTACATGTATTGAGCCATTCTTGATATATGGCTATCAAGGATGGTATAGGTCCGAAGAAAGTAGCATTTTTGTGAAAAAGTTGGAAAAGACCAGAAGATTTGCTATTAAATTGGAATTTGGATTGAACTTAAATTCAAAAATCGAAGATGCTTATGACGCTAAAGTCAGAAAGATAGAAGATTTGTTACGTCACTTATGGAAATTATGATGTAATTCTTTAGGGTATATGCGAAGAAGAGACATGTGGTGTCTCATAAAATGACCCTATATAATGAAATCAAACCCACTTTAATTAGTTTCTTGTTCTACTCTTGGCCTTCTTCCTAACTTTAATTTATGGGTTTGTTGGGAAATAAAACTTGTCTTGTCTTGCCTGGGTATTTGTCAATTTATAGATTTTTTGATTGATCGGATCTAGAAATTGAGTGGTCGCTCGCTGCGCTCGCGACATAATCCTTTGACATAGTACAGTGAATACCCCCAAATTCGCCATTCTTAAATTCGCCAATTCTTAGATTCGCCTTTTTTTAAAAAAAAATTCTAGTTTCAATGGAAATTCGCCAATTCTGAAATTCGCCAGAATTTTTGAAAATTTTTAAATAAAAATACAAAAAATATTGATAAATAATACATTTTTAAAAAAACATGGCGCAACGTGGGTTTAGTACTATACCATTTCCCATACTAAATGGGATTAACACCATACTAAATGGGATTAACACCAAACTAAGTGGGAAAAAATCAAAATATAAAGAGACAACAAATGGGACTGGAATATTAATTTAATAAAAAAGCCTAATTATTTGTTAAAATAAAATTAATTTTTTCAATTACGTCAATTTTGGTTATTTTCGAATTATTAAACAGTTCTACTCACATTCAAAAATTATTGATTATATTCTGAAATTCGCCATTTCTCAAATTCGCCGCAAAAAATGACGGAACCAAAAATGGCGAATTTGGGAGTATTCACTGTATATTCTTTTATCATGGTGCTCATTTAGAGACCGCTTCCGCGTCCCTTTATTTTTGTTTGTTTTAATTCTTCTAACAACTTTTTCCCCAATTTTAAAAACAGAGGTGTCATTCTTCCACATGTTTTTTTTAGCATTTTTTCTTCCGCCGCATCCGAGTACTGGACAGCCTTTGTCCTTGTACTACTATTTTGTCCTTTTGTCTTTGACGGTAAACCATTTTCAAGCCATATAATTCTCTACGTCATCTTTTTCATTTATGTTGGATGAATCCAAATTTGCGAATAGGAGATTAAGTTCTTTTTCGCTATAGTGTATGTCTGCAGACTGATCGGCATTTTCTCCAAACATAATTCTGAACGGTGCAAACGACGTAGTGGAATGCACCGTTGAGTTATATGAACTGGTTATCCGGTCTATAATCAAAATCCATTTATAATCGAGGTTTTCAGACAAACAGGTGGAGGACAACATATATTTCAGAGATTGGTTTAGTCTTTCCACCTGCCCCTGCACCCAAGGGCACCTTGCACGACCTCTCACGTGCTTTATCTTGTACTCATTGCACAATCGGGAAATCCTTTCGTTGACAAATTCCTTCCCATTGTCCGTATGAAGAATTAATGGTTTCAAATTAATCAAATTTTCATCTACGTTGACTATTATTTGATCGTTGTTGTAATGCTTAAGTCGACAAAATCTATCTATTAGAATTATTCAAGAATTTCCTAATGAATTTTCAATTACCTAAGGTGGAGCATTATATTGTAATTTATGCGATATTTGTGTAACATGCCATAAAAATGGTTTTTTCAAAAACACAGATTTACGTAAAAAACATATTTTACATATAAACGTTTCTTCCCACTACTGTTGATACAAAAGATTTTGCAAAAATTCCCTAATATAAACTAAGGAATCGAATTAAAAAATTGGCATAGTTCAATTTTTTAAATTTTCGATCTAATATTCATAAAAATTTTCATTAATTCATTTAGTGGCTATTTTCGTGCAGGGTGAAATGCAAAAGTACCAAAAATTTTTGCCGAACGACCTGTCAATGAGATAATTCGATTGTTATTTAATCGTGGATACGACTGATTCCGGTGAAGAAAAATATGTAAATATTCTTATTGGGAAAATAAAGGATCCTCAAATCAGCTATCTTATAATTACATACAGTTAAATTCTTCGCCGAATGCATCAGTAAACGTGCCTCTTTGCCTGTCAAGTACCATCTCCAAAAACATTCTTTGGTTCTACGGCAACCCCCCACGAAACACCAAGTGTTGAGGGAGAATTCGGCCTGAATTATTCTTTCTCTTTGAAAACATTCCCTCATCTACTTCTACTACTTACTTAGTTAAAACCAATTATTGATTTAGGAGCATTGAGAAGGTATTCAGCACATACCTCTCTAAGGGACATAGCAAAGTTGACGATTGTCTGTTTGGTCCAATTTAACTGATGTTGCACCAAAGTGTGCTTTTCAAAACTCAATAGATAGATAAAACGGATACTTAATGCTAAGGATACTCTGGAACCTTCCAACCACGTTCCTTGAATACCAAATGTGTAATGCATATGCCCTTCCGTATATTGGAGATCCAATTTGAACGTTTTTGTCCTCGACTGAATATTGGCTATGTCCCAACTGTTGAAACAGCTGGAAGATTACGAAAACTAGAGACGAGATTTTTGACTTGATTATCGAGTTGTTGGTCAAAGAGAGCAACACAAAAAAGATTTTCCAAACCGGTTCTCCAGAAATAAGTTATCTTCATAGAACACGTGTCAGAAAACGAGTCGGTCCCTGTCTACATTCAAATGTCTGCCATTTTGCAATTTGCTGAGGTGATTAGTCGTTTTGAGACTTGAGAGCATTTATGGAACAAGACCCAAACAGATTTGATTTTTTGTAAAGGTTGAGTTAAAATATTGAGTTGATAGAACGGTCTTTTGTTTGGCCTCATGAATTTGATTGGCAACTGTAACTGCTGGAAACTGCAGAAAGAGGCTGTTTATTGCATTAGAGTGGGAAATTGTGCATAAAATTAGTTTTTATGTGAACAATCAGAGAAGATCGAAACAATTGTAAAGAAGTGTATTGGGAAAATATTAAATTCCATGATTATTGTATTTTGAGTTGCGCATTGATAGAACGAAACGGACAATTTTACGCACATTTGACCTAAGTACATCTGGAAGTGTTTAAATCGCCAGGAATGGAGCTTATGACACCGCAAAGAATAGTTATCTAGAAAATACATTTCATTTTTTAACATAATTTACACTTTGTACAAATTTGTCGAGAAATGCTTTAAAATAACACAAAATTAAGAATTCAATCTTAGAAACACAAGAAAAAACACATTAATAAATCATTTTAATTAATTAGAAATACAATCAACGTCTAAATCCACACAAATGACACCTCCACTCACCTAAAGAATAAAATACATTAAATACAATCAGGAGGCTGAAGGAGTTCCGGTCTGAGACAATAAATGTAGTGCCCCCAATCACAATCATCACAAAACAACAATTTATCCTGGACATTCACACACTCCAACGTACATCATTGTTTGACGTCCCACACACAGTACACGACTTGCACTCAATGTACTGCCAGAAATACGTTTTTATGAACATTCTTTGGACCATGTGGTCCACAAAGTTAAGATCAATCGGATGAACTACCCTCACTACTCAGATCTTCTGTAATTACAACATTTCAACAGTTCCTCGGCCTTCCCAGAACGACTGGTCGTCGTCCCGAGACAACAGTCGCAGCAAAGTCCACCCTCTTCCTCAGTATTACATTTAGTCCTCACAAGGACTACTCTTTTCGGTCTTTTTTTGTTTGAAAACTCCTCCAAGTCTAAAGAAGGACTCTCCTCGTTACTCGACGACTCCTTCAAAGCACGAGTCTCCTTTTCCACCGCGGTGGTTGGAGATTTATTTTATTTTTTGTTTTATTTAACCACCAAAACCACTGTAAAAACCAAACAAACGTCACGTGATTCGATGCACTCGACTAGGGATCTCATCCTCGCTCGGTGATCTTTCCACGAGCCCACACAAGATCGCTCCGGGCGGCTGGCCGCGTTTGACGGGGCATTTGCAAGTCTTTCAGAGGAGCCAGACCAGGGCGTTCGTTATTGTGCGACCAACGATCGGTTAATCTGTGGGCTCTTTATTGGACCTCCTCGATTCACCTCCTGTTGGACCACGATAACCGAGGACCACATGATCCACAGGGATAGGAAATTGACGGTTCGAAGTATTGGCCGTAAATATTCGCCAGGAACCGGCTGTGAACCGTTTTTCCATAAGCCGGATAGGGTTCACATTTGCGAAGGAGGTTGTCTGCGTGTGGGGAGAAGCAGAGGTGCATGTCGAGGGTTACCCCTAGGACCGTCTGACTTCTGTAGAAGGGTACGGACGCATTGTTCAGCTTCAAGTCGACTGAAGTCTTTCCCAATCTTTTGTCAGATGTGAAAAGGGACTTGGCGGACTTTGCCGCGTTTACTACGAGTCGGTTGTCAGTTAGCCATAGGTTCAGCCAATCCAGGTTAGTTTGGATCCTTTCAGAGGCCTTCTGGATGTCCCGTGAGGCTATTACGATATCATCCGCATATGAGAGGACAATATCATTATTGTCGAGAGAGGGCGGGAGATCTTCCATGAAAAAGTTGAAAAGGGCCGGGGATAAGGGGGTACTCTGTTGGGCAGGAGACGAGACGTGGACTTCAGTCCTCCGAAGCACACCCTTTCCCTTCGTTTACTTAAAAGTTAGTGATCCATAGTTTGAGTTTCGGCGGAAATTTAGTTTGGAATATCTTCCTTGATAAGAGCTTCTTCAAGACAGTCGAAGGCTTTGTAAATGTCTACGGAGCAAAGAAAGGTCTTTTGGTGCTTCGGTTTGCTTGCAAAACCGGTACAAATGAAATCCGACAATGATTGTAAGTATGAAGACGTGGACCTGCCTTTTTGAACCTATGCTGAAAATGTCTTCTGAATAAAAATTCTTCTATTCTTCCAAGAACCAGCCTTTCCAGGATTTTTGACATGAAACATAACAGAAAAACCGGCCTGACGATGACTGATATAGGGTATTGTCCACGTGCACGAAAGATTTAGTTTGGAGATTAAGAGGCAGTCGGATGTATTTGGAGGGTTTATATTCAATGGTTCTTTGGAGGGTTTATATTCAATTTTTGATTTTTAGGTTAATTTTATGGTTGCTCTAGTTATGCCCTGAGACGGAGTTGTCAAAAAATGCTTGCAAAATTAAATGGATAAATTATCTATTGGAGAAGCAACATACATCTAATTAGTTGTGTTGAAAAGAACTCTTGGTAGTATGCTAATTGAACACAAAAGTAAGCTTCTGCTTTCGACCGGTTTGTGAGGATAACATGCGGTGGTGGAAACTCGAAAAGTTAAAATGATTAAATTAAATGTGATGATTGAAGATAAGAGTTAGCCAAAAGTATGCTTTTCTTCTAAAAGAAAGTGGATACAAACGGTTTGGAGTAAAATTCCATTTAATTAAATTAATCAGTTAATAATAGAAAATTAGGAGATTTGAAAATTTTAATCAATGTTATTAAACCTCTTACCTTCCGGGCTTAGCGTGGCGTTACGGGGTCCACCATGTCAGTTGGAAATTCTTCCGGATATGGCAACGCTCAGGAGGCACTTAATGCCTACCGAAAAAGGACTCTTAGCTTCTCAGACCCTGGGACATCGTCGTCTCAGGCCGATCTTGCGGGAAGGATTGAACCTTTCAGAAGGATCTCCCTCGTTTGGATCGGCAATCACGGGAATAACTATAATTAACTGGCTTTGCCCGTGTTTGGTCTTTAAATAAATAAATAAAAAAATAAATAAAAAAAAATAAATAAATCTAGTGTTACTTCGTTGTGTACACCACATATATGTTAATAATTAGTATATAAGTCATTTTATATTATGGCTTGGGTTAATTTAATAATCGAATGATGTTTGTCATCCTTGCACTGATTGCTGATTATTATCTGGCCTTCAGATTTTCCTCTTTGGAAATCTGTTGCTGACGATTGACATGCTATGAAACTCATGGGTCTTTAATACTATAATCGAGAACTAAACTTATTTGTCCATAATAAATTGAAACCTCACGTTTACATTATTAGTAGCAGCAGTGCTCATATTTTACGTGCTGCAAGCATGCTGGGATCGAGAAAGGGATTTATACCTTTAATTAAAAGGAGAATTGCATTTTCATGTATGAGGAAGTGATATTATTTGAAAAAAATTAATTCTGTTTGAAGAGGATATAGAACAAAATATTTTACATTTTCCTAAATTACGCCAATATTTGGAAGAAAATTATTGAATTATAAATAGAACTTATTTTAAAAATGCTCTTTTGTATATGAAGGAATCTTTCAATGACAGGTTAAAAATGAATGTTTAAATATAAAAAGGTTTAAGGATTTTAAAAAAGAAAAGGCAACTCTATCGTTCGTTATAAACCCTCTATGTGCTAAAGTCAGCACTTTAAATTTATTGCCATTTGAAATTAACGCAGCTGAGTTCGAAATGCAGCTATTGAACTTGACATGTAAGGAATTATGGGCATCAAAGTTTATTCGCCTTTCAAAACTGGTAAAATAAAAATGATATTAATGTTATACAAAAGAAACCCTAGCTGCTAGGGTAACTAGCTGAACGGATAGTTCGACTCAACTACGCCCCGCTGCATATTGGATGGTTTCTGCGGAGTATAGCGACCGAGACTTGAAAAAGCCAGCTCGTCTCCCTCCGGTCGCTTGCTAGTTAAGAATGACTTTTTCAAGTTAAGAATGACATAAGATCCCGCAAAGATTCTAGGTCGTCCCAGTTTTTGAAACTTTTGCCATGAAGTCTGAGATCCCTTTCCAGAACTGCCGGAAGAGTGGATCTAGGTCTTCCACGATATTTGTCTCCATGTTTGGAGAAATAATCGTCCATTGGCCGGAGCTCTGCGGTCCATTCGCAAAATATGGCCAAATAATTTCCGCCGGCCTCCAACGATTTCTTGAGACAACGGAGTAGCATCGTAATGTTTATACAGAGATAGATTGTTAATTTTATAACACAAGCAAAACAATCTTAAGAATGACATATATTAGATAACAAAAAACCTAAAATGTCTTGGATATTTTTTGTTATCGATTTATCAAATATCGATTTATATTAATAATATATTAATTAATTTCTTCAAAAAACAATTATTTTGGGTTTTAGTGGTGCATGAATAGGCTTGAATGGCCACTGAATAGTCCAAGAAAGTTTGCCCTCAAATGCGAAAAAAGTTTGTTGATATACAAGTATTCCCCCGAGTACTGCCCCCTTATCAACGGAACATGTATAGTCCTCCCAATTAGCCTACAGTCGGTGATGAACCTGCCCACAAATATTCCCGTCTTGTACGTACATTCAAACACCAGGGAGGAACATTGGTAACACGTGATTATTTATTAAGTCCATTGCATGGTTCAAATTGGGACAATTCCAAGATCTGATAGCATATTCCAGCCACAATGACACTGACATGTTTGTTAAGTTTATTCTCCAATTATATAACTCTTAGTCTGTCGTACGACCAAGAGACTCGGTCACCCCTCTGTTATGGTATACTTTCCTCTAAACTGCAGCCAACAACCCTCCCAAAACTAGACTATTTGGGTGGAATAGAGAATACCAGTCTCCCTCAGTATAAATATATTTTTATATTTCATAGCTGATCGGCGTATCCGACTGTCACAACTCATTTTCCTCATCTGTCCTCTCTGTTTGGCACTTTGATCGAACCTGTTCTAATCTCAGTCCGATCTACCAACTCCGTGGATAACCACATCTGTTACGTGTAGAGTCCTCAGCCATGATTGACTGCTTCTCTTGCCACAATGACAGTAGAGTTGTCATATTCAGTAACCCTTTGAATATTAAAATACTCGACATAAGAGGTACCCTTTCTCGATATTTTCAGGACAGTCTGGTGTTCACCTGGCAAGTTCTCCTCGAACAAAATCCCTCTCAGTCTGTCCCCAAGTTGATCACTTGTTTATTTCTACCAAAGAAAATGCCATTTTTTGGTGGGATTTGAGAAATTCGAGGACTCCAGTTAATTTGTGATGATATGCTGGTAGATAGAACAAGCTGATTATCCAAAACTTGTATCCGTCCACTGGTCTCCAGTGAAACATGGAGTCTCCGTCGTTGTCACGGAAAATATGATATATGAAAGAAGATCAGTCGAGAGGAAGATTGGAGGTCATGAGGGCACTATGGTCATGAAGTCAGAGAGAAAGATTCGAGACTTTGCTTTGTTCTCAGGATTAGCTGATACTTTCGTTTACGGAGTTGGAAAGGAGGTGGCAGACTTGGACTGTTCCTTCAATTTTCACAACTATTTGGACTATTCTCATGATTATCGGGAAGACATATCATCAACATCAATTTATCAGAAAAGAAAAGAATCTAAAATAAGGGAAGATTATGGAATATTATCAGTTTGGTGGTGGATTACTCACATGATAGTCCCCCAAAGAGTTGGAGGAAGGGACATGTCTTTGTGAAGGTTGGAGACAGTTGGACTGCTGTATTCCTCTGAGTTTATTTTTCAGTACTCACCCTCAAAATGATGTCTAAAAAAGAAGGATTGAACAAGAAACAGTTGCTCTCAATATGCTACAATCAAGCGAGAGTAAACTGCAGGACGTCTTCTCGCGAAATGGAATCGTCAATTGAGACGATCACGATGGAATCTGGTCTCAAAGTTGAGGACCGAATCATGTTGTTGACTGGCCAATTTCAGGACGAACAGGTTATTTAGAATAGAATGATCTCTCAGTTGGAACCTTGTTTAGAGAGAATCGTGCAAGTTTGTGTGGACAAGGCTGACCTGACTGGTCTGTTCTTGGCAGGAATGGCTGATCGAGTACCTGAGCTGTTAAAGAATTACACGGAAATGACGGGGGATTACCAAACGAGTCTCTCGATGGCCCTTTCAGTGGGGGTAGACTTCCAGAAAAACCGATTCTTCGAAGAAAACATTAAAAAATACAGAAGCTTATTAAATTCCCTGCGTTGGTGGGAGCTGAGGTGGTGAATGTCTGAATATTGAAGGATTAAGTTTGATCGATTTTTGGAGTCCCGAGGAATGAGAGTTTGTCACAGGAGAGTGGATTTGCTGTGCATATTATGTCACCGGAGTCTTTCATTCCGTAAGTTTAAAATCGACCTGGAAGCGAACCAAGAGGACGTGAAGCGAATCTACCCACAGGCTCGTGTAAACAAGGAAGGAGTCTCGATATATTGTAGGCAGGGGCATGCCAGTATTGTGTCAACCCTCAGCCACATTGTTCAGTATGCAGGAGGATAGTCAACGTGTACTCTTTGGACAGCGGGGATAAGGCCACTCGTGTTGGCAAGTGGTTCGCATTCTGTTTACACTGTCACCATGGGGGACATAGTCAACATCTCGTAGACTGGTTTCGGTACTTTGAATTTTCTATCGAGAGACGTTTTAGTGTCTGTCCGGTCTATGGGTGTGAATGTCTCTGTTTTTTTAATACTGGCACCTCCTCGTTTTCGTTTGACGAGAAATGTGATCCTCCAGATTAACTAAACCATATTATGGACTTGCACCATTGCAAAATAAAATCCATTTTGAAAAAAATATTTTACTTTATTATGATTAAGTGCCACATTATTTAATTTACCCCCATCCACATGCAGCAATTCTCCGGTGATGAACCCGCTCTTGTTTTTGTCGGTCAAGAAGAGAACTGCCTCTGCTACTTCCTCGGGCAGTCCGTTTCTACGAAGAGGGTGGACTTGTCTCCCACGTTCGAGGAACTGTGAATATGACTGAGGTTGTACTTGCTGGTAGGCCTCCTCCTCAATGCCCGAAGACCTGTGGAGTTGTGTGAGGATGATCCCCGGACTAAAGAGTAATGACCGACTTGACTGAGTTAACCCTGATTTGGCGGGGACCCAACTCTATGGAGTGAGTGGGGAATCTACCGAGGGAAGCACACTTGGTGAGTTGGTCAAGAGCACTTTTGGAGATGCAGTAGGAGAGGACATTGGGGAACTGGAGAGTAGGGAGAGGACTTACAGCTCGAGTGCCAGTTATGCTGGACACATTGACAATACTCCCTTCAGTCTCAGCCAGGAGTGGCCAACTTGATTAAGTAGAGTGGGGCACTTTATTAGTGTGTGCAATCAAACCGCAAATTAATATCCAGCATTCGATCGAATTTGTCCATGCAAATATTCTCCACATTGTCATTCCCGATTATCCCTAATATATGGAAAAACTCCCTAATTACGCCAATTCTAAAGCCTGGGAAACCAAAGGATGTCCCCTCTTCATACCGCCCGATCTCAATAACTTGTATCTTATCGAAAGTACTGGAAAAGCTGTCCTTTTCTACAACTGCCAGAATTCCAGCACGGTTTTAGACCATTCCGTTTTACAACGACCCATTTATGTTCTGTCTCCCAGTTTATTACTGACGGTTTCAACATGGGAACACACCTACGGACGGCCTTAGTATCCATCGATATACAAAAGGCTTTTGATTCTGTCCCGAGGAAACTCCTAAGGCGGAAGATATTCGATTCGAACTTACATCCGAAAATCAAACTGTGGTTGGAAAATTTCTTAACTGGCCGACGCGGAAGGGTCCGTATTGACAATACTACTTCAAGATCAATACTACTGCCCAATGGTGTCCCACAAGGCTCCCCTTTATCTCCCCTCCTTTTTAACCTATTTTTACATGACCTACCCATTACTAATGACCCGGAAATTATGTTCTTATTCTATGCGGACGACCTGATTATCGCTGCAAGGGATAAATCTCCTTCTGTGGCTGTCGCAATGGTCCAGTCACACCTCAACCGTGTATGTGATTGGCTATCTGCAAACATGTTGTGTGTGTCTGCATCTAAATCTCAATTTACCCTCTTTACTACTGATAGAAGTTAGTTCTGATCTATCTTTCTCTGTGATCTTGGAGTTAATAAATAATAAATTAATCGGCTTTGAATCTTTTTTGAATTTTTGTGGACGAGGGCTCTAAGACACCTTTGGGCTTCTTACTGGGAAAATAATTTACGTTGATTATTCATCGTCTGACCTCTGTTAGTTATTGATTCCTGAAATAATACCGAAAATAAATCGAGAACTTGAACTATAGAATATTCAAATGGATATTTGATATAAAATTACGGCCAGCCCTATATGCAGTCCATTGTCCCCAAGAGGACTCCAGAAAGTATATTACACGCAGATCCATCCCTTAATGTTTTATAGGCAGCAGGATCGGTTGGAAAACACTTTCTCGAGGTGTTCTTTCGACCAGAAGCAGAAGAGACTGGTCTCCAGACTTCGGAAGGGGACAGCTCCTTTGATTAAGTTAATTTTATTTTTAATTAATCTCCTTTGTTGGGGTAATAAAGTAGTTTGAAAAAAATAATAAATGTTAAAATTAAAATTTATGGATAGCCAGCCCTAAACTTAATAAATTGTCAAAGAATCTTAATTTAGCGCAAATTCATGTCGTAATCAAAAAAACACTGGAGCAAATACTGGAGAGCAAACTCTTGCCTAAGCATGCGATCAATGAACGACTAAATAAAGCGACGCATTCCTTTAACTTAGAGACAATAGTTTTGAAATTCAGATTTCGTGGTATAGAACTCAAATTTTCATTTAGAGAAAAAGTATATTTTACATGTTTGTTTTTTTGCAGTATTCAATAATACCGAATTTTTCTGTTAAATTTAGAGCGACTGTTAATTACCAGCGACATAGTTTTTTAATGGAAATAACCTGTATTTTGATAAACTTACATATAAAAACATAACGATTCACCACAAGAACAGACAAGAGGACGTGATTAATTTTTAACCAATTAATTAAGCATTTAGCTAAATTAATTAATAAACATTAATAAAAAATTTTAATAAGCTGAAACAAGCTGTAAAAATTAGAAAAATAGTAAAAAAATAGAAAAACATAAGAGAAAAAAGAATTTCAATTTTTTTGGTGAAAAAATAGTGGCACATCATAGAGGTGATAAATTAGAGAGGTTTGACTGTAATTTAAGAGGCCCAAAAATGTTAACACGACTTTTTTAAAAAAATAATACACGTTCTCATCATAAAAGTGACCCTATCGATCATCTAAACAGTCCGAACGAGATCACTCTTGATAAAAAGCGAACAAATCAGCTCAGGATAACACATAATCTAAAATAGTTTTGGTTTTAGATACCCGTCCACTAATCAGTCAAATACATGACCCACTGTAGTCAAATTTAAATTTTCTTATCGTATAAAGTCGCAGATTCTTAAAGTCCCCACCAACAAGTTTCCACACTTTTCCAATGGCAGTTCAATCACCTCCGAACAGTCATCATCACACACTTTCACAAACTTCATTCACACAATAACCACACCACACCACTTTTATGTTATTCATACGCTCTTTATATCCCTACTCTTCCAGGTCATAATCCTGTGTGATTGACTGTTTGAGTAAGTTTCCTTTTATTGTTTGTTCTGCATTTTCATAAGATTTCGTGAAAATGGAAAAGTAGTTGTCTGCTGAATTTTTACTTTCACTCATTTCCTGTCAAATTCATATAAATTGATATTACGTAACATAGTTCTCTGAAATTTGTTTCGTTTATCAATTCCCCTGTTTTTGCAGAAGGCGGGAATTTTATAATTTTTTCAAATTTTCTTTTTTCGGCAATAAACTGATTTTTCTTGTCAAAATATATTTTGCATGTTTTTTGAACGGTATCCCAATATTCCTTCAACGTCTTTTAAATAACTCTTTGAAGGACCTAACCCTCAATTTAACAATTTGGTCTCTCAATTTCCCCATGTAGACTTGTGCCTTGTCCACAATCACGTCCATCTGCCCCAAACTTGGCTGAAATACGGAATCGACTTTTTGAGCCAATTCACATGCATTTGTGAAGCAATTCTTACAATTTGAGCCACAATATCATAAAACCGAAATTTCATTAGCTCTGGATGTTATATCAGCCAATTCGACTCGGTCGTCGTCTCGAATAAATTGTTCTGTCTGACTAATCAATCTCTCGATCTCTTCCCATAGATATTTATCAGCCAAATTAGTTTTCGTCGTCTCATTAACAAATTTTTCTAATTTATCGTGTATTTCAGTGGCTGATTGGAGAAGGGAATTATACTCCGACGTTAGTTTTCCAGTGTCGGTTCTAAGTTCAAATTCTTCATTGGGACTGCTTTTTCTTACAATCTCATCAAGATCTGAATTTCCTCGTTCTATTCTTTTTATCAGCTCCTATTGGCTTAGACACTGTTAACACACGTTTATGGATTTGAGATTTTCTTTGGTCTTTTGGAGGTTCTGTGTAGTGTCATTTACAGCCTCGATTTCTCTCCACATTTCAGATATCCACTGAAGGAACTGATTTGCTTCCACGAGAAGATCACAGTTACCTTTATCCCCAAAATCTCTCTTCTAATACACATTTACATTCTATCAAAATGACTAAATTACACATTGCTTCAATTTCGTTTAATCTATTCCGAATACTGGCCAGTTCGGAGTCATCCCTTCCCAACAGTTGGGTAATGGTAACCGAATAACTTGGAATATCCGATCGTATTTTCTGACAATGTTTACAGTCAAATAGACCCTCAGTTCCTTGATTTGATCAAAGGTGAGTTTTGGTGGTAAATTTTTAATAAAAAATTCCGATCTTTCGATCCATTCCTTCAAATCTTTCTTCCTGGCTTCATTTTGGTCGATAACTTTAGATATTTCGTCTATAAACCAGTCATATGCTATTATATCACCCAAATATTTTCTATATCCGTCCAATTCTGATTTTTGTTGAGCCATTTCTCTTTGGCTATCCTCAAATGAGTTTTTTAAAAAGTTAGCACAATCGACAGTCCCTTCCTTAGAGAGAACATCGTAATAGTCCATATTGAACTGTTCCAAACTTATTTTACATTCACTCAATGCCTCTGTCACTTTCTAAATTTGATTTATTCGTTTTAATAGAAAAACGTTGATTATTTTCTCAGAATTGATGAAATCTTGTCTACTCACTGGAGACTGTTTTTTTAGATGTTCAATCTCGAAAGCGGTCTTTTTTAGATTTTGTTTTGTATTGGATAGTTTGGTTCATTGACTAAGTTGATGATTTGGTTTATTCGCTTTGCATCGGAGAATATGACCTGAGAAAACGTGAACTGACTTGGTTCTTCTGTTTCATTTCCTCATATTCCGATACAAGTTGACTTATTTTATTATTTAAAGGAAATGATCCTAAATTTTGTATTTCTATCAACAAAGGATGTAGTCTCTCAAGGGATCTCTTGATTTGCTTTGATTTTAGTGTAATTAACAAACTTGTGAGCTTGAAATCACTTCGGGAAGACAAGAAAGTGGTTTGTGAGAAATATTTTTTGTCTTTGCTTGCTATTGTTCAATTTTTGATTTGCTTTGATCTAATTCATCGGAAAATTGTGCAATAAGTTGATATGCTTCTTCAATTTTGTTTGAACGTTTTTTGTCCGTTTTGAACTTTTCTCTCAAAAATTCCCATTTTTATGTTTTTCTACAATTCTTTGTTTATTTTGTCCAAATTGATCAGTCAGCGTAAGAATCTTTTCTATGGTTAATTCCCCTTCCGTAAAATGTCGTTCAATGTCCTGTTTATAAGATCAAATTAATAATCAACCACTTCTAGATTCCGAGCTGCCTCTGAACTATTCGGGTCGTCTACCATCAGTTCTAAGAAATTTATTATTAAAACAATTTCAACGTGTTCTTTCTTTATTTTAGACTTTTCTAAATCAATCACAGCTTTAAAGGGTTCCTCAAAAACTCTGAAATTGCGTAATTTTGATCGGAAAACATCCACGGATTGTTTTAGTCCAATCATTGACTTGTCAAGTTGTCCAATTTCTTGATTTATTTTCTTAAAATGAATAAATTAATTCACAGAATAATTAGTTTTGAATTTTTCCATTTCCAATTCTTCCACGTTCCTCATAAGAATATCGTCATCTAGTGGTTTAGCATTTCTAGGCAGATTTGATACATGTTCTGACATTCCCGGCCATTTTCAAACAAATCCTGCAAGTCCTTTGACTGATTTGTCGTCTCAGCTTCAAGATCCGCCAGATGTTCTCCAAAAAATGTGCAAAAAGATTTGATTGCTAAATTATTTGGATCAGTGTCTAACATTTGTTCTGAAAGTGATATAACGAGTGAAAATTCGTTTTTATTCGCATCAATTTCATTCAAAATACCCTTTGAATTGTTAAACAATTTTATTTAACTTGACAATTTTCACACGGCTCTTTCAGGTGATTCAAGTCACAGCCAACCGGTCTTGTCGATTAACTTTCCTTTGACAAGATGCCAGCCAAGTTTTCAATTCGCCAGTTTTTGCATCAAATTGGTTTTTTAGAATTTTATTTGCTCGAAGTTTGTTTTCCTGAGCTTCAATTTTGTCGTAAAATTTAGTCATTTTTGTTTTTAGTTGTAAAAATTGGGACTAATTTGATTTTAGTGTTGGGAATTACTTTAAATGTAATTTTCTCTCCGTTTTTTGTGATCGTTAACGGAATTAAAATTTGCTCAATGTCACAGGAACTGCAAGAGTCCTCCCAAGAGTTAATCTGACGTCCAAATTCCTCAATTTGTCTCCTTGCTCCATCAAAGTCTGATTCTTCCAAAAATTCTGTTTGTTCCCAACGACAAATCGAAATCTATTTTTAAAATTGGCAGAATTTGACCTCAATTTGCTCACAAAAACTGCTAAAACAGTTCCAAATTTCCAAATTTTTGCAAATTTTGTCGTTTTTTACTTTAATTTTCTGAATTTGATTTTTTAAGTTTTCCAAAGAATCTGCCATTTCTACTGACAATTCAATTTTATCAAAAAAATCAAATCTAATTTGAATTAAATCAGTTTTTAATGTCTAAAAAATACACAAATTAAATACTTTCAACTCAGAAATGGCCCCTTTCACGTCTCCGTGTTCAATAATTTCATAAATTTGTAATTTTTCATCAAAATGTGTCACTTGATAGAATAATTCGTCGATTTTTGATTTTGTTTTGTGCTCGTTCTCTTCCAAAACCTTATTTTGTTTAAGCTGCTCTTCAAAGAAGGACTTTGCTTCAAAAACTGCTCTTTCCAGTTCCACTGCCTTGGATTTAAGACCTTCATCAAGCCCAGTGGAGTCCTCCATTAAGGACTTAAGTCTATTTTCTACATCCTGTAAGTCAAAACAGGCTTTCTATATAAATATAACCAAATAGAATAAAATACTTTAAATATTGGCTCATATTTGGCTCGTATTCTGGGATCTGTTCTAAATAACAGATTCTGGGATCTAATTAAATACTAAATAACAGATTCTTTGATTAAAAAAAGTACAAGATAAATTGCTTTGATCTTTAAATAGCCGACAAATTGATTGACCCTGTGCTTAAGATAATTCAAAGTAGTTTGAAGATTAATATTAAATTATCATTATGATGATACATCTTTTAAAATAATTATTATTGATTTATTATTGCGACATTTAATGAGAAACAGCGTTAATAACCGTTTTATGTCAAATTTTCACAATATTTATTTCTCTTCTCATGTGATGAAAAGAAACCCTTTTAAACGAGCTCGTGATGTGCTCCCATTGAGGCCTAATTTAAATACGCGTGATTCATTTGTTCGTTGAGATGGAAAATACGTGATAGAAACTTCTCAAATGAAGAAATTGAACTCGAAAGACTGCGAATTTTACACAAAATTGGAGTTTTTGAAGCAAGTGTCGTCACAGAATCTAACTTGGACAACATTTTTCAGTTTGAAATAGGAAAATGTGAGATTTTGGGCGGTGAAAACTACTTTAATGAGTCATCGGAATTTATTCCAATACACTACATTGATTTTACGAGTTCTAATTTACAGAAACGTGGTGTTAATGATAAATATCCAATAAAGTTCAAAATCGACGTAAATTTCAAACGGAAATTTTTGTCAGGATGTTTAAAAAGTGTCAAAACTTCAAAGAATAAGAGAACTTGTTATTTGGATTCAAGTATGGACGGTATTTCCACTACTGAGGACAGCGACCTGTCAAAAATATAAAGAAATCATTTTTTTGATTTTTTGGACATTTTTTTATATTTTGAATTTTATTATCTTGTTAGATCATGTACCTCCACTTATCCTTAAGCATGACGGATGTTCTCCCAGGAAAATAACCCAAATCCCTTATCTCGCTCCATTTTCCACAACCAATCTCCATCACACATCGATAAAAACATATTTCTTCTTCAATGGTCCATTTCCTTCTTTTAGAGACATCTTTTTTGGATTTTTTCAGAATTTTTTATATTTACTTTCAGAGGAATTTTGAGCTTTGAATTATTTTAATCAATAACCTTCATCATCATAATTATCATAGCAATTCTTTTCAATTTGAGTTGACTTTTCTCGGAGATTTTCAGTTATGATATCCTAATTAGTAAAAAATATTTAAATGACATATATTTGTGATTTTATCATTTGTTGTTTGATGAGATGATATGCCTTTTAAAAGTAGTTTATGAATGATAACTTTTGGATATTTTGAGTAACTGAAATTAATAATATTTTCTAAAATTTTTTCAATTTTTTGTTGTTTGTTCATATTTCATTGTGAGTAACGTAAATTGATAGAAAACGACCACAAAATATAACAAAATATTATTTCCATTTTTATATTGTATTTATTTAATTAAACAAAATTTATATAATATAATTTTTTTATTATCTCACTAACCCGCCTTCGTTTTGTGGATGTGTGTGATGTTAGCCTGGCCGTGCAATGTTGATTAATGATAATCCCTGTCAAACCAATAAGTGATCAAAGATATTAACATTTGTTGGAGTGTCAAAATCTCGGTCAGCTCCTGTCGACTTATAAGTAAGTCATTGCCGTCAAGTTGTGGCACGAAATGTCGTTTCAGAACAACTCGGAGGTTGGTATTGCTATGCTTTGACATGTCACTGATATGAGTTAATCTTTCCAGTTTCCAAATCAAGTCGAGTGGAGCAAGTATGCCACGTGAGTAACTCCTTAGATTGCACGGAACGGAGGCCTCTCCTGAATGTGAAAATGTGTGGCCTTATTATTGCAGTGAGCAACACTCGGAAACATCGAAAGAAGCCAAGACTGTTTCCGAAGGACGTCATCCTCAAGTTGAAGACGTGGCTGTGTGTGCACATGGAGGTGAGTATTGGCTGCCAAGGTCGTAGTATCCCTACCCGACGCGTACGAGAAGCGCAAGTTGTGTGAGCAAACAAAGCTCACAATGCTGCAATTGACCAATTGGTATTGTCCCCACTCAACTCAGGTTCATCAACGCCCGACGACGGGAGTTGCCTCGAATGGTGAAGGGGGCAGTCCCCCCAACCTACCCTGTCTACCCTACCCCCAGTCATCCTGCCGAATCATTCGAGTACCACCAGTTCGTGGTCCCCCCAGAGCTTCCTTCAATACCCCATCCGTACTTCCTGGGGTATCCCCCTAGTCAGTGGAATTATTATGACTCGAATTATTATTATTAAGATATTAGTGTTATTACTACATCCAAAATATAGTCTTGACTAGACAATGACGTTGGCGATGAGGTCGAACTAAATACACTCCTTCCAATATCTCCTCTTCCACTATTACTTCTTCACCATCCCTCTCCAGTGCACACTCCTTCAATATTCCATTATTAGTCTGTATACACTCTGATTGGGCACTCTCTCCAGCACTCCCTCGGGAACACCCTCAGGCACTTGTTCTAATCCCTCCTCACATTGTTGCACTATTACTTCCTCGGATGTCCCCTCACTCTGGGCACTCTCTGTGACTCCTCGATTTTCTCTTCGCAATATTTTTAGGCGCAGCTTCTTTTTGGATTTTTTGATTTTTCCGAGGACTTTTTTGTAGGACAACTTGTTGATGTCATATTTATCAATCATCAGCACTTTGTCCCCTTCCTGCAGTCCTGACATTCCCGCAGGACGATGTTCGAGATGCGCTGACTCTTTGTTTCCTCGTCCTCAATCAGCCCAAACCCGAACCCCTCCTTGCACGCATCCAAGTTGAGTAAAATCTCCGTCATTGGTTGCTACCCGACAATGTTCGCCCAGAATGTATTTTATTGTATTCCGGGCACACCACCCAACATGTTTGTTTGTAGTTACACAAATATAATTAATAATTATCCTTATTCGGACACACGTTGTGACTGCCACCAATTGGGTTCGTGGATTGTGCGTCTCCTTGGAAGTAAACAAGTCTTCTTTTCAGTCAACACTCTCCTCTTTATGCCAGTTGACTACACCGTCATTTAACTTCCGGCTTTAGTGAATTTTTAGGGCATTGTAAAACAGAACAGCTGTTTATTTGAATTTTGATATTTGGTTTCGTTCCATTACATACTTTGTTATGGAGAGAACCAGGTGGTGGAGTCGATCCTCCGCATAGAAGGACTGGATTATAAAAGGGGAGTCTGATATAACAATAAAATAGATTGAATATTGCCTCGTTTGATTAAATATATTGTTGACTTACAGAATTTCTTATAATATTCGATATTCTGTAAACGAATTGGGTTTTTGACAATAATTCAATCTTTTTTCCGTCTTAACCATTTAATGCTTTTTCCAGCATCCCTTCAAAGCTGCAAAAGCCCTCATACTTCTCCCACTCAAGCAGGAATTGGGTGTTAGAGACCGGACGGCAAGCGACACGTTTAGGTTTCCCCACGGTACGCCAGCCGTCCTCAAGGGCTACCTGAGTAAGTTCCACATCACATCCTGTTCGCGATCGTTTTTCATCACTTTTTTCTCCTTTAATATTCTTATTTTTGTGCACCACAGGAAACACAACCATTCTCGCACGCTACAACAAACAACTCGATATTTTTTACATATAAGAAAAATTGAAAATGCTTCACAAATAATTTCTAACGCAGCAATCTATATTTTTTATTCGTCTGTCTGTTTGAAAGCTCCATCTTTACAGTTTGAAAAGAAATTTAAGGTACGCCTAACATCATTGTTTTAAATATCACAAAATCGTGGTATGCCTAAGTAATAAATTCTTCTCTGTTTATTATGATTTTTTAAAGAACTAGTTTTTTATTGACAAACAATTAAGACAATTTATGTTATTTAATTTTTTTCATAAGTGTCTTCTTCGTGGTTCTATCGTCCATTTGTACTTTAACCATATTATGTGGCATGATTTCAATTATTGTACAAACTTCCCGTATGGACTTTCGAATTTTTTGAGTGCAAGTGAGGGATTTATATTATATTATTTTTGAATCCTTATCTGCAATTTAGAATAATTTGATTCTGAAATAAAATTTTCAGCTTTCTTTTTAAGGCGATAGATTTTTTGTCTGTATTGATTTTCGAAATTTTTAATGAGCGATACAAATCCATATCTTTTACAAAATAACGCGTCATAAACAACAAGTAAGAAACACGCCAAAATTATATATTACAATTACAGATTTATGGTTATCCGAAAAAGAATTTTCGTTGGTTTCCAAGACTACCGTTCACTTTTTTAACTTGTACATTTAGTTCCTCAAGACAAGTTTTGAATTTAGAAATTTCCACGTTCAAATGTGCTGCGTTTTCTTTTAATAAGTTAGTCGTTCTAGGCTTTATCGGCCTTGATTGGAATCATAAGTTTTTTAACATCACATAGGTCAGGGGTCGGCAAATACTTTTAGAGAAGTGCCAATTTTTAACATTTTTGGAAATTTTGAAAAATGGAAGAGCCTTCTTTTACCACTTGTTCAAATCAATAATTCATAAAATTAATTAGACATTCAGTTAAAAAATAAAATTAATTAAACTCATTAATGAGAAATGTGATTTCTCATTTCTCTGGTGAGTTGGCTAATGTCTGGGTTGTAACCCGTTAATTTTAACCTGAGGTTAGACTCCAGATTCGAATCTATTTTTTTCTAAATTCGATTTTATATAATTCATGTGCGAAAAACTTTTTTCACACATATTAAGACGACCCAAATGGCAATAAATTTAAAATGCTGACTTTAGCACATAGAGGGTTTATAACGAACGATAGAGTTGCCTTTTCTTTTCTAAAATCCTTAAACATTTTAACATTTAAACATTCATTTTGAAACTGTCATTGAAAGATTCATTTTAAAAATAAGTTTTATTTATAGTTCGATTATTTTCTTCCAAATATTGGCGTAATTTAGGAAAATGTAAAATATCCTGTACTATATCCTCTTCAAACAGATTAATTTTTTTCAAATTATCACTTGATCAAACATGATTTTGAATCCACTTCTTTGCAATTTTGAATTAAGTTTGTTTAATTTAGATGTTATGTCAACTATAAAATAAAAATTCTGCAGCCATTGGTCTTAATTAGTCATCATAATTTTTTTTTCATTTTAAAAAAGTTTGAAGATGCAAACCAATTAAGAACGTTCTCTCTCGAAAGCCAACGAACTTTGTTGTATTTAAGAAGATCAGTATACTCATTGTTGGTTTCGTTTAACAAATCTTTAAATAGCCGATGTTTAAGTCCCTCGAATATATACTAAATAATATATTACTCATGATATAATGAAGTTAGTAATCTTTATGACCAATTCCATCACTTCTAAAATTTCTTTAGGTAACGTTTGCAGAGATAGTGTTTCTTGGTGGATAATACAATGTAGAGTAATCACTTCATGGTCAATTCTCTTTTTAATTAGCTTTAACGATTTTATTAAGCGAAATAAAATTCGTTTTAAAATATTCTACGACTGCACCAACAAGATTTTTACCACTGGTTTGACACTTTATAAGACAATCAAGAAAAGCATGGAGGGAATAAACGCTGAACATAGACATGGCAAGAGGGTTGACAACCATCAAGTTTCAAAGGGAACCAATAGTCTTATCGCTAGAAGAAAAGAACTGGGAATGTCAGTAAACCCATCAGAGGAGTTGATTCTCTTACTACAATAAGAAAAGAAGAGATGTTGATACGTAACATGTCAGCGGAGTAGCTGTCCTAAAAGAAGAAACATTAGAGTCTAACTAAAGATTATTAGACTCTAATGGTTAGGTTTTTATATTTCTTAAATATATGCTCGTGCATATATTCGTGCTCAGTTGAAAGATGTTTCTTTGAGATAAAAAATTTTCCAAGATCCAACCGAAATTTTCAAGCGGAAAATTCAGAAATTCTGTAATTTGTATGTGTAACAAAAAGTTTTAGTGTTTTTATTTAATCTTTAACTTAAATTTTTAGGTTAATTTTTCTAGTTCTTAGGGTAATCAAGTTATTTTTTGGTTTATTTTTTTTATTTTTAGCTTAAAAAATCGGCCTAGTTATTATAATAGATTTGAAGTTTAAAAAATGAACTTTCAATGCCAATTGAATTTTTTGGTATTAAAATTAGAATAAAGGTTTCTTTTCTCTTTCTTGAATCATTTTTTTGTTTTTATAGCGTTGATTTTGAAACCATGTTTTTATTTGAGTTGAACTCAGGTTGATTTTCCGTGAGATTTCGTCTCTTTCGGTGGCCAACAAATATCTCTGGATTCTAAATCGTTTTTCAAGTTCTAAATTTTGAGCAGGAGTGAACAATTCTCGTCGCTTTCGTTTTTGTGTTGATGACTGGGTATTTTCATTATTTCCTTGACTAGAAAAATCTACAAAATATACATTTTCAAAACTACTTGTATTTTTTACCGTTTTTGTCGGGGAGGTTTGGGTACTTGTACTCGTTCTTTGTGAAGGTTTGGGTGCAGAATCTACACTAGATTAGTAAAATCATACATGTTCTCGTTCTCCATGGTTTAAGGAGATCATTCTGAGTGTAAACATCAATCCTTCGTAGCCTGTAATATGGGACGATTAAATCATTTTCATTGGTATTCTCCATGATTGCATACAACAATAAACACTGAAATTATTATTATTAATTTTTATTTTATATAAATAATACATTTTTAGTTAAAAAAATACATTTGAAATAAAAAATCCCCCCGCCCATTGCAGTACATCAACCAACTCGACAGACAACACATGTGCTATCAGACCAAGTTTGCAGAAATGAAAGACGCCATCGAGGCCAAAGTGTGCTTTCCTGGGCATAGTAGGATAAGGAATTGGGTGAAATACAAGTCGATAATCAGTCCAAACAAATAAATAAATTGGAGGGCATTGGTGTGTTTCATGTGCAGCTGCATTGAGGGAGGCCATGAGTAAAGTGCGGGAGGTGACCAGTCACAATGAACTACTCATTGCTAACAGAGTCAAAATGAATGCTAAGTAGGCCGAAATGGACATGCAATTGAAGAATACCAAGGAAAAGAATGAACGAGTATGTGTTGGTGGATTGATAAGGTTGTGAGTGAACTGCAAGATCAGTTGACTGACCTCCTCGCTCATTTCTCAATGCAGGGACAAATTCCCTAATGTTCGAGATGGATATTTTTTCCAGTTGGGTACTCCTCGTACTCGAGGCAGGCGTAGGCGATGACTTGTAAATATACTCCTTTGCTGTCCTTCTAAACTCCCGAGATTGCACCGAACAATTGGGTCAGTCATCCACATATTAGCGCGACATACATTACCCGCGTATCAAAACAATTCGAACATTTTAGTAAAAATCGACGTTATCGAAATCAATTGGAGGAAGTTCTTTTATGACAATGTTTGACGCACGCAAGAGAGAGTGAGACATTGGTCTTGGGAGTTCCCACTCACAAATCAGTAATGAGGAACTCGTTGGGTACTGGTCTGGTCAGTTGCTTTACATTATTGCCGTAACAGTCAGTTTTCTAGACATTTCTACCCCAAGTAACCGACCACATAAAATACGTCAGGGACATACTGATTGTCAGTTGATTCCTTTACGTATGACATCCCAGAACACCCGATAGTGGGCACAAGCAGTCCTTCCTTCACCATACACTGCACAGAAGCCTGGTATGCCTCGAGATGGATTTGCATGTCTTGTCCGCCTGCAAGTATTTCTATTAGAACAACCAGTGGCCACGACTGTCACAAATTTGGACACATAATAACCCCCGTCGGCCAATTTGCACGGATTCGGATACTTGTTCTGATGATAGGCCGCAGTTATACATTCCTGCGAGCTCAAATAATACGATTTCTAGCAATATAAACACTCCAAACAACATCATTCCCCCGAAAGTGCTTTACAGTCCCAGCACTCGAATCTGCTGACACCAAATCCATAAAAATCCACCCAACAACGACCAATCCCAACTGGGCGGATATCCACCGAATATTCTCTTCCCGAGAATCCTCCAACAACTCAATTCCATCACGACTGGACACCTAACCCTCCAAAAATACAACAATCACTTGAGGAGGCTCATTAATGGCCACTACGACTGCTTTAATTCCCAAAGGAAATTGTTCCATCACTTCATACCTCCCAAACAGGATTCCAGCCCTTCGATTTCCAGTTTTCCCCCTAAAAATGGAGAAACCTCTGAACCATTGTATCATTTTCGAAAGAAACAAACTCCACATGTCTATACTCCTTCAAAACACACATTTCATGTAAAAATAAACCTGTCGATTCAACGTGATGGCCCCAGGCTGACATTGAGAACAGATCCCGGCCGGATATGGCTTGTGGAGGGGACAGGACTGGTCAATCTTACATTTCGTTAAGCGCGCGCTCAACGCCGCTGGATTTCCTTCGGTCCTGGAACCGGTTGGGTTAGACCGTGGTGACGGAAAACGTCCCTATGGGTCCACGCTATTCCCGTTCAAGGGGGGACTCGCTCTCGTTTGGGACGTCACCTGTCTCGACTCGTTTTCCTCGTCATCTCTCATCGACTCTGCCTCCCGCCCTGGCTCACCCTTCGCACATGTCGAATCGGAAAAATCGCAGATCGGCGATTCCTTTCGGAGATCGGCTTGATGATCTCGAGGAAGAGTCACAAGAGACGTGAGTCTAGCTGGCTTTTTCAGCGTAATATCGCGAGGGAAATGCGCTGAAACTGCCTGTCTATTCGCTCGTCCTCTCAATCAAAGAATTAACGTGGATGAATTAGAATTTAATTGATTAATTTGGAAAAAATAGTTATATCTGAGTGATATTGATTAACTAGCAATTCTACTTTTTAATGTTGACACTATTATTTTGATCAATTCTGGTTTCATAACTCACCCGGTGAAAAGTTGAGGACTATTGTCGGCTCTGAGGTACGAGATTGAGGTGAATGAGACTTTGTCAGGGAGTTACGAAGCAGACATTGGTCAACAAATACATTGCGAAAACCACGGAAACTTACTAGTGTCGACGTGGGTGGATGTGAAGAAGGGATATGACTTGGTTGACCACGCCCGAATCGAAAAGGAGAGTGTGCGTAGTAGGGGAGCAATGTTATGCAATACACGAAACTTATTCCGTCTATTGAACGAGTACACGATTTCACTACTACTACATTGGTATGATCGAATTCAAGCCGAGTGAGTGTGATAAAATAGACCTTATTGTGTTGACAAAAAATAGAGATTATACTTGTCTTGCGAACAGCTAGGACGTGAAATAACTAACATTGTCTACTTAAGTAAAAGAATTCTTACCAAGATGGACGACACTTTGTGGAGTGAGTCGAGTGTATCCTAAAGGAATGCTGCCATCCTTGCTGTTAAAAAAGCGCGTGGTGCACACCTTGGTACCACAAAAGCTACGTGTCGGCAAGTATGGTCCAAGTGCCATTCAAGTTAATGTGAAGGAATTGATCAAACTTCAGAGGGAATCCCTAATAAATACTTTAAAGTCTTCAAAGACTCTCTTTTGTTGCCTGGAAAACCCGCAGAGTGACTATTATCGTCGTCAACGTGGCAGAGTAACTCTCCCAATCAGAAGAATTATTCTCATATTGGCGGATTAGGAATTTTTTAATAGTCAACGGAAACAGTGTAATCACAGTAAAAGACGAGAGTCACGGAGTGCGGGAGTATGCTTTACCATGATTACACATGAAGGCATAACCAGATGCTGAGGTCTCTCCATCTTCTGCTCTGCAATTATTATAACTTGACGCGGTCCTGAAAGTTACGAACCTATCATGTCAGATCCACCAGTGTAATGCCCATTTGGTTTGAGTTTAGTTATCTCCGTCTGGTGAGGAATGGAGACTTGTCTTATGGCACTTTGTTTATATCCCTGGATGTGCAACACCCGCATGTGCAGCACTCGAAGAAACAATATTAGTTTATTCATCTGTAAGTGATCTCAATTCCCCCAAACCGTCTTTGAGTTGCCTGCATCTGATGGCACTTATTTCTTGAGACTTTTCTACTGTCTTAAATAATAAATAATTAGAATGTTATAAATAATTAAGTGTATGAACACTGCGGAGTCATATGTGAATTACATATTAGAACTATGCAAGGAGACTGTAATTCGTGAGAGTGGCCACTCTGAGCAGGTGGGAATGTAATATTATCGACAGAGAAGAACTCTGAGCGTCATCGCAGTGCTCAATCACGAAATTAGGGAGGACGAGCTGAACGAACTATTCATAGATATCTGCCCCCTCTTCACTTGGATTGGTTAATCTGCCCACCACACTGCAGATGTCCGTGTGAGATTCCCGTTCTACACCTTCAGAGATATTGCCAATAGACTGAAAGGACTCTACCGGACTCTCGACAACAGAGGGACAGTATTCGAGGCCCTGACTAAGCCTGACCTGCCGTCACTGCTCAACAAATGCGCAGAGTCGAGGAAGCACATTGGGGTGATTGGGGCAATGCAGACGCATTAGGACAACTGGGCAGTCTTCCACTACTGTGGAGTTAATCTGCCTCCCTCTGACAAGATGTGGGTCGTCGACAGGGGGCGGATGGTCGAGGTGGACAACGAGCTGATGGTGGAACACCTCAAGGCCCCGTCCATTTTCATATTCGACACGTCATCTGCAGCCACCATCGTCAGTCGTTTCCAGGTTAGTCCTCCTGGCCCATTCAGAACTCATTCCCCGATAAGGAGTTTATTCATTTCGCTGCTTGCTCACACGGCGAGTCACTTCCTCGCGCTGAGGGACTCCCCGCCGACTTGTTCACGTGCTGTCTTTTATCGCCAGTGCTGCTGTCCCTCAATTTGTACGACCTCGCTTCCCATTATTAGTCAAATGTGGAGCAGGCACGCGTCCCACGGGGAGTTCCTGCCAGTCGAGTATTGCATTCACTTCACTCACATAGACTGGCCGGCAGCCCGAAAGACCGGAAGACTCTGCACGGACAACTGCAGTGGATTCTCACGGCCATTCAAGACTGCATTGCATTCGACCTTCTTCCTCCAGGTTGCCGTGGGGATTCAATTCAGCCCAGTTCACCAAATTGTTCAGAGGGGATATTCTCTCCTCCTGTCTATTCAGGAATTATATGCTGGCCACTCACATTCTGGGCTGTCTGGATGCCCACCCTGTCTCAGTCCCCTCACTCCCCTACACGAAAACTCACAACCTGTGGAATCTCTGGCACTCTGTCCTCGACGAAGCAATCTCTTTCCTGAAAGAGGGAGAAAGTTCCGAAGGGATAACCATTGGGAATGATTTTTTTGATAAAGTGATCACGTCGTTCCAGGCTTACACTCAACTTCACCGAAACAACGGACAACTGTTGCCGGCAATGCTCCAGGTTTGCACATTTCTGACATTGCGGGCCATTTTGGTTCAAACCAACCGCACTCGGGCTATCTGTGCTCTTGCAGACTACGTCGAGACAATGGGCGAGGAGCAAGTTCATAAGGTTGTTATTTTCCCTACTTGTGAGGTGGTGGCCGTGGGGTTTTCCAGTTATCTCATCCACTTATTGCCGGTGGCAGAGAATGAGCTGCAGAGAAAACTATTTTATATTTGGGGAAAACTGCTCAGAGCGGATAATGCACTCTCTCACTTATTATTTCCTTTAGAAAACGCGGCAGGCCTGCATGAATGACGATTTCTACAAGCTTTTTATTTACAATTTGCGTGGTGCCTCCTCCCCGAAAATCAGGGCATATTCGGCCTATTTCCTGGCTATTTTGGCAAGTGCCATGCCCTCCAACCAGGTTAGCCTCTCCTCGTGACTGTAGTATTTCATTAATGCCAGGGATGTAGTCGACCTGTGCCTCGACTATTTACGATCCGCCGATCGCCAATATTTGTTGGTCTACCTCTTCTTGCTCGCCAAAGTGTTTACTGTCAAACTCACTTTAGATATGCCAGAAAAACAAATACCGTCAATCAGTCGCCCTCAAATTGGATGTGATCTACCAACTTTGTCAGCTCGTGAAGGATTCCTGTTTTCTGGTATATCGTGGTGAATTACGACAAGATCAGGTCAGTGGCGATGTATTCCATTCGATCAATTCTGGTTGACTGGGACTCGCGGGCGGACATGTGTCTAAACACACTCCAATCTCTCAACAAGGCAGTCGATACTGCTCGGACTGTCTACTATAAAGAAATTTGTTTCCTCAATCAACTTGTATGTGCTTCATTAGGAGTTGTAGGAGTCATTATTCTTGGTGGGTGGAATACTCATCGCCTATCTTCCTTGTTTCCTAGCTCCCTCAGTAGATCCAGATCGACGGGGATTGATTTTTTACTTTTTGAAGAAATGCCTAGAATTTGGGAAGCAACTTAATTTTCCTCAAACAACCACCCCCGAAACGGAAATTATACTCGCCATTGTCTCCCTCTATGAAAACTCGATGACCAACCCGGAGGTACGCTTAATGCTTATTAAGTCCGTCAAAACCGAATTCGATCGTGTCACTCAAAAATTGGACTTGTTCGATAAACTTATTGACGAGTTTGTCCGCCCCAGCTTCAACACCGCGTCCTTAATCAACCAATGTCGTTTGTGCAATAAAGATAACGAACACCAAATCAGATCTTTCTTGTCCTTTAAATTCCAGAATTGTATTTTTGACGGTATTACTGAGGTTTCTGATGGGCAGATCATTCCTCTTTCAAGAAAACTAAATCGTTGACGCTGTCCGTGACAAAGGAGTGTCGTATATTGTTAAAATACAACAAATTCACGTCAGAACTATTCATAGTGCACGATGGGACTGAAATTAGGTATACCTCACTTGTTCATTGGGGTAGTGTGATGGACAGGAAGGGAGCACTGAACCACATAATATCCTCGGAATCAGACATTTCTTGTTTGGAAATTATAAACGAGCACGACAATGCCCACTTGCTGACAATATCTCGTCAGTGCATTGCATTAATGTAGTCAGATAACCACATTGTTTGTGTATATCGCGGCAACCCACTTATGAGCGCGTCCGGTCATGGATGGCTGCCTCGAGTTGTACTTGTTTGTTTGTAGGCGAGGAAATGAATGTTCTTTCATCCTGGAGTCAGTCGTGTGGTTTACTGGCCATCTCTCATAAACAAAGCATTTCAATGTGGAATCTGGAGACTGAACTTTTTCACGAGGTTGTCGTTTGTCTGGCAGTGCGAGTAGAATTTGGATGTTGCTCACTGTCTCGTCACTTGCATGGCTTTTGACGAATTTGGGACTAAAACTCTCGTTGTTGGCACTTCCACGGGCAGTATGCTGTTATATGACTTGCGCACCAAATTTACCACGTTTGCTGTCATAAATTAGTTCTTGGCCCTCCAAAATCAAGAAAGTGGGGGATTCTCCTGTCTCGTTGATTGTATTTGACTCTTCCCATGTCATCCCATTGATGTGTGTACTGTATGTGTTTATACTTATGTTTTAAGACAGAACGGACAGATTTCCTCCTATGATTCTCAGCTCACACGCCTCGTCGACAAATTTAGATTTCCCGTGAGTATTTCATGTTCTGCGTATCATTCTACATTTAACCTTTTGGCCTGGTTGATCAGGATGTCATAATATTCAGTTCTAGTCAAGATTCCTCCATTCAGTTTATAAACTGTAGAAACATGAAGTTCTTAAAGACGCGTTGCATCAAATTCGCCAAGAACACTCGCATTGCTTTCGACGAGGGAAATGTTGCTTTATCTATCTACGTTAGAACAATCTGGCTGTCGCCGATCTTGATGGAAGAATTCACATATATGCCTGCTCCCCCTATTAATGCCTTTAACAGCAGTTTTACTACGAGTAGAACTTGTTTTTTTATCACTTATTCATGCACTGCACATCCCTCCCACTTGGACAAACCTGGAGGACGATTCCACTCAAATTTCGATCATAGGTCAACCGCATTGCAAACATGAGGAGTACTATGGACATTCAATAAGTGTAATTTTCTACTGACTTAAGCAATGAAAAGAATGGCTCCACAATACAAGAGATTTTCGACAAAATTGATAAAATAAATAAAGATCATTAGCAATTTGTGGTGTAAGCGGGAGAAAAAACACTAGGAAAATCATGAAAATTTAAAACTTAATGGAATTAGTGTGTCATCGCGTCCTAATTGATACAACTAGTGAAGCAGAGACGGTTTAATTATCAAAAGACTGAGAGTAAATCAGCGCAGACATCCCTAATTTCCCCCAATAAGAGAAAATTGAGAGGAACACCGCCAATTCGACTGAGTGCAGGCAGCATTAAGTGAATCCATGCTAATCCCTGCATATTACCTCCCGTGGAGAGAATATCGTCATGATAACCACACTCTGGACGCATTTGACAGCGCCGATGTGGATTTATAAGATAAATATAAAAGCACACTTTGCCATATTCCTGACTATAGTGCTTAGACTACACATCGAGTCCTCGGTTGGCCATGACTTTTCTTTTCAGTAATATTTTTAACATCATGGTTTTCTTTGATGAATCAGAGCTGGCGAAATGTCCAAAGAACGCAAATTTATATTTTACGATCTTTCCTTCAAGCGAAGTGTCCCAGCTGCAAAAACTTGCATTAACTGCAAGAACACTGGGCACTTGGCGTGCTACGGTGGATGTCCGTCTGCCAAAGCAGCAACAGCAGCCTCAAGGGTTGCGAAGAAGCCACAGACTAAAAGCCCAGTACGCTGGGTAAAAGCCGAACCGATAAAGTCAGTCTGGACAAAAGGGTCTCCCCAAGTCCGTCCAAAGTCGATGTCTCTACTCAGACGTCGCCGGCCCCCAGCACACTCACAAGCTCGAAGACAACCACTAATGAGTGCCATAACTCAGAAGTGGTCCGCTTGCCTGTGCCTCATAAGAAGGCAAAACCTCACCGTGACAAAGCTTTGCCACAAAGAGGTCCCCACTCGGATCAGGACCTACACAACAGAGATTCCCAACTGGAATTCTTCCGCCGTTGTGTAGGAGCCCTGACCAAACTTGGAGTGGATATGGATATGCTGCAAGAGCTCCTGCTAGAAGGGAGCAATTCAGCAACATAGCCACGATCAAAATAATCGCTGTGAATGCCTGATCTATCAAGAGACGGCATCACGACTTCGTTGAGATGGTGAACAGCGGCCATCCAGACATTATTGTCGTCAACGAGTCGAAGCTCTGCACTCGTCAAAAAACATCACTACAATCAGTTATATTTACTTGGCTAGTTTTATTTTTATGCAAATAATAATTTGTGAATGAATAACTAAAAAAATGAATTAGCGAGTCAAATCAATTATTCTGGTCTGTTCATCTGCAGATACGGGGAGATATCGACAGCCCACACAATTCAACTCCACCATTCCAGAAGTGAGAGACCTCACATTATCAGCATAATTCGAAGCCTCTCTCAAAGGTTTAGAGGAGGTTGAACAAGTTAATATAATAGACGATCAAGGGAGGCAGTTGTCCTGGAAAAATCAGGTCGATTGGTTGCACACAAGTGGAGATCTCGGGGGGTGTTTTGTCGGGAAATAAAGACTCATTTTTAGTTAGAATTATCTAAAGTTCAGACAGTTCAGCTTTTCAAATTTGTTAATTGACTGATTTATAATATTTTTAGGGAATTTGTTAATGTATTCTAGAGATTTTATCAATAAACTGCATAATTCTAGGCCTCTTGTAGAAGGGTCCTTATGGATAGTCCATTAGCATACATTGTAGTAGCCTATAAAGAAACTAAGGTCTAGGAACGTCTGATTCCAGTTTTGCATGCAAAAACGTTCATAAAACATCAAAATTGATATAAAAACCAATGTTTAGTAAAAAATTAATTATGTAAATTCTATCTTAAATTATTTAAGAATCCAGATTGTCAGTGATTTCTCTTCTTCGCTTGGAAGAAGAGTTTGCAACAAAATTCTCATCATTTTCCATTTCTGCGTCAAAGTAATTGTTCAACTGAGTGTCCTCACGACATGCCAGCTCTGCAAGTTGATTGGCGGCAGAGGCGTACTCCTCGTTGTCTACCTTCATCCCATGTCTGTGTTCAATAAGCATACTCTCTAGAGTCCTCTTCAGCACAACCGACTGGATGTATGTCCTCGTTCCTTCTTCAATGGATAATTTGTCCATATGACTTTTAAAGAACTTTGAGACAACTCCATCCCATGTCAAGACAATTGGAATAATCTTCACTTTTGCTTCATAGAGAACCGACAGTTCGTTTGCAAGCAGGTCATATTTGTGAAATTTCTCCACTTCAACTTGCTTTAAACGGTCTTGCGAGGTAACTCCCACTTCGATTAAATGAATTTCTCTTTTCCTCTTGTCATAAACGAAGATATCAGGTTTATTGAATTGAACCTTTGTTTCAGTCATAATTGAAGTGTCAACTCTGATTTCGACATTTTGGGTCGACATTGTTGACACGACTGAATGGCCTTTCAATTTCCTGCTTCGTTTTATTCCATACATTCGACACAAGTGGAGATGAATACACTTTACCACTTCGTTGTGTCTTCGGAGATAATCACTGTTTAGCATCCTACCACACCGCGTGGCTAGATGGTCAACAGTCTGCCTGCTTTTTTTGCAGTGGACGCATAGTGATCCCGTGTATGCAAAGAACAAATTCCTATCTTGCAAAAGACAGTACAATGCTTCGCTTCGTGGACCATTGTTCCCTTTCGATAGCCATTGCGAAGAAGTAGATATGTCGACATCTGATTCCTCCATACATTTGAACATCACCGAGTGTAGTGATTTACTGTTAATTCGGTTAAGCAAGAGTTTCCTTTGTGCGTCCTTCAGTAACTCAATGGTCAGATTTTCCCTGCCGACAGCTGCATATTTGGAGACAAGAAATTCTGCGATTGTGGCTAAGTGCCATTTTTTTCCTTTTATTACTCGCAGAATACCCGACCTCCGCAGACAGGTAGTCGACTGTTTTTCCAAACTTTTAAGAAACTGGAAGAGCATTAATTCGCTTTTGAAAGAAATTGAGGCAAGTCCTCTTCCAAGGGTCTTGCGGTCCAAATACAACCTCTCCTTATTTGCAGGCTGGAGGTGTAACTTGAGAGTCGTAAGTAATCGGCGTATTTGTTGGTCAATCTCATCAAATTCGTAAGGTTCAATATTGATTAGCCCAATATAATAATTATATAGGGATAATGCATATTCATTGATTCCACGAAACAAATTTACAGCATTCAGGTTTGTTTTGACAACATAGTTATCCTCTTCTTGACATTCTCCAATATGGAGTCCATAACTTTATTCTTGAGAACATTACTTCCGCCATCTTCAAGTACACCCAAGTAGCGATATCCGTTGATTCCATCGACAGTCTCACAGCATGATAAAGATTCCACATTAGATGCTGATTTTTCGGAATTCATCTCTAGGCCGACACTTTCAAAAAATCCATTAACAGCCTCCATCATTTTGACTAACACATCTTCTTTGAGGGCAACTATTTTCAGATCGTCAATAAAGAAGAAATGATTGGTGGAACAATATTTTTAATTAATTTATTTTCTCATTTACACTGTAAGTATGACATCTTAGGTTACATCGTACATAGTTCCTTAGTATGAGATAGTAAAAAGGTTTAGAGGAGGTTGAACAAGTTAATATAATAGACAATCAAGGGAGGCAGTTGTCCTGGAAAAATCAGGTCGATTAGTTGCACACAAGTGGAGATCTCGAAATTATTTTTGGTGAAAATAAAAACGCATTTTTAGATTTAAATAGAACGCTATTATTTTAGAAGTGATTTATTATGTTTCTTGCCACTAAGGTAAATTTTGTTGACGTATTTGATCAAATTGAGTAAGATACTTGCGGTTTGATATATTACAATAGGGGACTCAAATAGATCCGAAGTTGACCCTGAATGCCATCGCACGTGGTGCACCCACTAGAAACAATTAACAACCATCAAATTTAATCGCTTTAAAACATAATAATTTATAACTAAATTAACTAAAATTTGCTTCTGAGTTCGAAAATCACCTCGGTTTTCTCCTCAGACCTTCCTAAAGAAATCAAGGACAGAATTCATAACTCTCTCTAGGAAGATCTGATGAGATTTCTGAATACAGAAATGAATTTAGAACGTCAAGATTAACATTTATATATATTTTTAATTGCTAAATATGTATTTGTAATTTGTTTAGAATTAATATGTTTTATTACACATTTATTACATTTAAATTCAAAATATTTTTTGGAGAAGCAATTTGTAAATAAATAAAAATAAAGAATCTCAAATTTGTTTTTGTTGTCATATTCACGTGTCATGCCTCTTCACCCTTTTACTCCTCTTCCTAATGATGATGCCTCAATTCGTGGCCATTACACTCCTTATGCTAATTCCTATCCAGTATATTACTTTTATACTCCAATAATCTTTCCAAATCACGCAGTGTCCCACAATTCGACCGTCGATCGAAGACACATGAAAAATTTACTTTCAAAAGAAATGACAAAAGACCCGCGAAATCAAATCAAGAAGATCATTTTTAGCCAACTTGTGAACTACGAGGATGAAAATTCTTGTTCTATTTGTCTTATAGATTATAAATCCACTTCAAATGTATGTCTACTTAAATGTGGACACGTGTTTCATTATTCTTGCATGAAAAAATGGTTGTCTGCATGTCCGACTGCTCAATCATCCTGTCCATATTGTAGGGCAACAATTTGACGTTGTTTGTTTTATTTATTCATCTTTTAATCACTTTTTTAATCAAATATGTTTTGAATTGAGTTATTGGTTCAATTAGGCCTTTTTTAAAAGTTAAGAATAACTTTGAAATAGAAGAGGATTTTATTATTTAGTTACTAATTATAGTTTAGAAGGAGGATTGGATAAAAGATAAGTTTTTAGTGTCGATTAGAAAATTGATTTTGTTCTACTTTTTGTCAATTTGGGGTTTATATAAAGTAGGTATAACAATAAAATAGAATTTGTGATGTAGACTGTTATTGATGATCGATGAGGATGAGTAATAATTAGGGCAACCAAATGCTAAATGCTAAAAAAATGCTTAATTTTAATTTTTTTATTGAAATAGATTATTTTTAGCGTGTTTTTTATAATTCTTGTTATGAAAAAGAAAACAGCTTCTCAGAAGGCTCGATATTTTGCCAAAAAATTTCCCGAATTTGTTATTAATCCGGAAGGGAAATTATTTTGTTCTTATTGTTCTACAATCGTAAGATGCGATAAGAAATTTTCTGTTGACGCCCATCGTTTATCAAAAAAACACGTTCAAACACAATTAGATTCTATTCATTCATCCCAAAATGTACAGACATTTATTTCTAGTAAACATAATTGGGCTTTGACGGTCACAAGAACATTTCTAGAAGCCAATATACCTTTATATAAACTGAGGCATTTTTCCATAATACAGTAAAACCTCTGGTGCTCGCCACCTCTGTTACTCGCCACCTCTATTGCTCGCCACATATTTTCAAAAAAATTAAAAATTTCTAGTAAATTTTGATAAATATTCTATTGCTCGCCATTTTCTAAATCTCGCCATTAATTTTTAAAAACATTTTTTTTGGTTAAACTATTTTTAATATAAAATATTTCAACCATGCTAAATTCAACATGCGTAAGAGCACAAGATTGTCTTTTAATGAAAAACGTCGCATTATTCCGTACATGGAGGAGAACAAAAGTCTCACGATGGACCGTATAGCTTACATTTTTTCTTCTGTTTTGAATAAAAAAATATCTCGAAGGGCTGTAAACGATTTTAGACTTTGAAAAGAGAAAATAATGTCTACTGATCCTATTTTCTCAAATAAGAAGAGATTATCTAAATTAACTTATTCTGTTATTGACACCGAACTGTTAACTTGGATGGAATACATTGAGCTTAGAAGGGGGACGATAATTCAATTTTGTTGAAAGCAAAGAACATTGCTAATATTTATAGAATTAAAGAGTTTAAAGCCAGCAATGGATGGCTAAGCAAGTTCAAGATACGGAACAACTTAAAATTGAGGACTTTACATGGAGAATCAGGATCTACTGCAGTTGATCAGAAACAAGAAATTGATGCATTTACTTCTTTGATCTCTGCAAAGATTCAACAATATAATGCTGAAAACATTTATAACGCTAATGAGACTGGGATTTTTTTACAAATCTATCCCTTCAAAATTATGATCAAATGGTAAATATTTTGAAAATATTGGGCCCGGTGGATAAAGATGATTTTATTAATCATGAATTTACTGAAATAGATGAAATTAAAGATTACCTTAATATTGTTGGAGATTCTTTCCCACAAAAATATGACGATGAAGATACTCATAATGATGAATCACATGTTAATTCGGAAGAGGCTTTGAAAATGTTGAAAAGAATAGTCATTCTTTTATCAAAATGAAAATTTTGATATAAATTCGTTGGAATTAATCAAAACCGTTATTAGAAATATGGCTGAATTCAAAAAAACTATTAAAGATTTTTTTAGTTAATTTTTTCCTTTTAATTTCTTTCGATTCTCTTTGTTTCTTGCTCAAATATGACTTGGAAGGAAAGTATCGAAAACCGAGATGTTTTCAAAATTTCAAAGTCGAAAAATTTATTGATTATTTCCATTGCTCGCCAAATTCTATTGCTCGCCATTTTTTCTTCGGTCCCGAAAATGGCGAGCACCAGAGGTTTTACTGTACGCTTGTTTCAAAATGATACCTTTACTCTCCCTTCTGAATCTACATGCAGGTCGTGTGTCAAAGAAATCTTTACAGATAAAATTAATCAAATTATGAATTCCTTAAGGTTTTGTTTTAAAGTAAATTGTCGTGGCGTATATGTTTCCATGGTCATTGATGAGGCTCAAATTAATGGGTCACGTTTTCTGGTATCCTTGATGGGGAATATAGAATTTCCGAAAAAACTATATTTAATATCCTGCAAAAAGTTTTGGAGATGTGGATGAATTAATTTCAAGAATCAAGGCGGCAATAGTAAAAAAATAGGGGACGGAAAGAAATGTTTTCACAAATTGGGCAACCACCTGATGTGGTTGTCACAAGATGGGGTAGCTGGCTATCAGCAGCTAAATATTATTCCGAAAATCTTCCTGAAGTCATTAAAATTGTATCAAATTTTAGTGGAGACGGAATATTAGTTAATAAGGTGAATATTTATATAATAATGATAGGCCAAAAAGTCAATTCTTTCCAGTAGTTTATTCGAAGATCTAACCACGATTGGAAGAAACTATTTAAAGATTAATGACTTAATTTATCTTCGCAATCACGGAGATAGTTTCCACTCACCTCAAATGGATTTTGAAAAATGAAGATGAGGAATTTGAAAAGTCATTGGCAGATAGCCAGAGTATTTCCTCTGACTATGGCTATAGATATTCGTTCGATTAAATACCGGTGCTCACACGGGTCGCCGGTAACCCTTTCGATTAATGAGGCAATCCGCTGGAGTAGGGTCCGAGTAGAAGGCCCCTGTATTCCTGATGTCTCAACAGCCAGGGGGACAAACATCCAAAAGTCCATTCATGTTTGGAATCTGTATGTGGTGAGATGTCATGACGGCGTCACTTGTCATAAAATTCATTCAGACCCAATCGGAGCTTCCTGCACAGGCAGCCGCTGGGAATCGAACCCTTGACCAATGAGATTACTAGCAAATTCTAGACCACTTTTACTTATTAAGAACAAGAATGTTTTTTTAATTTTTAAAAAGTCAAAAATAAATTTCTGACAGCAATAAAATATGAAGATTTTGTCAATTTTTGCAAATCCGTTTTTGTAAAGGAAGTTTTAAAAAATTCATTTTAAAATGCATCTTTATGATAAGATTTCTGTACTTGTGCATCTCATGCATCAAAAAATAAGGCTCTAAATAAAAAAATATAATTACTTTATTTAAAACCGTAGATTATTTAAAACTTGTGAACTACGTATTTTTTACAGATAATTTAATGGAATTGGCATATAAAAAATAAAATTGTAATTGACATTTCAAAATATCTTATTACATGATGCTTTTCACTTTTAATTTTTAGATTCGCTCATTTACAATTATCTGTCAAATAACTAAAAAATTTCTTATTAAACTGGGGGACCTGGCGAGCAGAAGGAGAAATTATCATCGGGCTTTTCCAACGCATATCAATAGTCATCTTGCGTGGGAATTGCCATTCCATCTTATCCTCTGCTGCTAGTTAAATAATTGTTTCTGTAGTTTCAAGACTGTCGTTTGAACAAATACGACAGCCAGTCGCATTATCTGTCACCCCCGATAAAATCCAACTTGAATTTCTAGCAGACTATAATTGTAAATTTTTTTTGTATTTTACATGAAATATCAAGGGAAACAGATAGTTTGTCTTTTTATTAGCTTTTGCCTGTATCTTATAAATTTTTCAATGAGTCTCCCAGAGTTTATAACACAATATATTTAATTTCAATTTATTCCAATTATTATTATTTTGTGTGAAATTAAATTAAAAGAATAAATATATTCGCGCTTGTATGTCTGTTCAGGTTTATTCCAAGTGTATTTTGGAAATATTAAAATTATTACGCCAAAATTTCGATTCCAACGAGGAATTTAAAACAGTTAGAATTCTGAAACATCAATTAAATAGGTTTTTGAATATATGACAAATCAGCTTACTGAGTCAGACCTTCTGGTTCTTTTATCCTTATATCACATTCTAGAAACAACTTCCTCTAAATGAAGATACGGTTTATTGCCGACTTGCATCAGCCCCGTAAGTTAACTTTGATTATCTTAAAGAGATTGTAAATTAGAGGACATTGTAGCTCTCAGTAACAGTTATTATGGCTATGATATTTTAAAAGACCGAAATATTCGACAAACTTCAGAAAGTCCAGATTTGTTAAAAACTAATTTCGAATCGGAAAAGGAAACTAATTATTTTTCTGCAGTAAATAGTTCCACAGATTGTACAGTGCCTGACAAAAAAAATTGGATTTGTAATAAATCGACTTTTTTTAAAAATAAATTATAATTTAATTTTCTTACATCATTCTTGGCAAAATTAGAATTATTTTTTTAATTTTTAAAATTATTGTCACAGGCATCGAACGACCCCAAGTTTGAAGGGACCCTACCCTAATTAGATATTTCATACACTTAATAATTGAAATACCCAAAAGGGGATTTTAGGAAGGAAGGAAAATTTTTATTTTAAACTAGCTCAGCAGTTCGCTTCGCTCACTGCGAGCTAGCTCCTGCGGAGGCCCTGCTCGCTACGCTCGCAGTTTCCTTAAATAACTATAAATTTATGTAGATATATAAATGCGACCTGCTTTGATATAACCTTATTCTAAGGCCTGTGGATAAACGATGTTTGCAGTCCGTCCATCCTTGGCAAATATAAATAAATTTCTCTTCTACCTACCCTTGAGCACCCCACATACAGCTGGCCATGTGAAAAGCACTCGTTCTCTAAAAATAAGCCTACTACCTTTAAAGACTGTCCCTGGGCCTTGTTTATTGTCATAGCAAAACTTATCTTCAGCGGAAATTGTAGTCTCTTAAATCTATCGCAGGCCCTTTCATGGTCCATAATAACGTCGACCGATTTATATATTCTTTCTCTGCCAGGGATTTTCATTAATAAATCTAAATTTATATTAAGTACCTCATCATTAAGTGGAGCTAATATAGCTCGTTCACGCAGCCAGTCGAAATTCACGTAGTGTTCAGATAGTTCGGAATAGACGGCATTCAATAATTCTTCTGCTGTTTCTACGAAAATACATAATTCTTCCGGTAGCCTAATTTTCTGGTCGTGCATTTCTGAAGTGATTGCCCCATTTCCAATATCTAGAAGGATTTGTGGGAATATGCTATTAACGCCTTGTAAATGTGCATGTACATTTACATCTAAGCTTACCTTTTTCACGTGTGTCCACAAATATGACGATTTGAGGCAGGCATTCAATTCATCCGCAGGCGTCCCTCTTTGAATAATTGGCAGCGTCTGTCTAAAATCACCTGCCAATACAACTAATGCTCCCCCAAACAAATGGTCGCTACAATTCTTGATATCTCTATATGTTCGGTCAACTGCTTGAATGCGCCTTTATGAGCCATCGTACATTCATCCCAAACAATTAACCTAGAATGCATAATTCTATTACCCGTAGTTGAGTCTAACAGCAGTCCTGACCTTGTTCAACTGTTGTCTAAGTTCTCTCACCATTTAAGCACATCTTCCCTCGTTTCTCTTTTTTTGTTATATGGTTCATATTCTCTTGTTTGTTAACATTCTCAGATCTCTCTTTATAGGACATTCTTATGATTTTGTAAACGCGAATCAGTAATTTATATTAAATTTTCTACGTAAATTTATTTAGTGAAATTTATGTAAAGTGTATTATCCAATCAAAGCCATTATACTTAATTGCCTCTATGTTTAAAGGAATTGAAACTTTAGCATAATCGAACTTGTCTGTTTCGGTAAAGAAAATGATAATCAGCTTCATCTTTGTAGTATTATAAGGAAAAAAATTAAAGCCTGTTAAATCAAGGAGATTTAAATATAGGCAAATTGAAATTTACATGACTAATTTAAATTTTATTTGCCTCTATCTTTTAAGAAATCTAAACAGTAGCATAATCGAATTTGTCAGTTTCGGCAGTTAAAAAGAATCAATTATGTAAATCTCTAATAATTTTTGCTTTTTCCTTTTTAGTGGTTTTCAAAATCTGATAATTGCACAGTCTATTCATGGTCGATAACAATTAGAGCTTTTATTTTATTTTTTTAACGAAAATTTAACAAAAAAGAATTTATGTCATCGAAAAAAGATAGCTAAGCTAATTAATGGCCTCACGAGGCTTGAAGGTTGTGGAGGACCTCATCATGTGAGTCGAGGACTTTCTTGTCGTTCATTTTAACAAAAACGCAGAAAATATTTTTTTTAATTTTTGGGCTTGAAGGTTTTGGGGGACCACATCATGTGAGTCGAGGACTTTCTTGTTGTTCATTTAACAAAAACGCAGAAAATAATTTTTTTTAAATTTTTTGGCTTGAAGGTTTTGAGGGACCACATCATGTGAGTCGAGGACTTTCTTGTTGTTCATTTTAACAAAAACGCAGAAAATAATTTTTTTTAATTTTTTGGCTTGAAGGTTTTGAGGGACCACATCATGTGAGTCGAGGACTTTCTTGTTGTTCATTTTAACAAAAACGCAGAAAATAATTTTTTTTAATTTTTTGGCTTGAAGGTTTTGGGGGACCACATCATGTGAGTCGAGGACTTTCTTGTTGTTTATTTTAACAAAAACGCAGAAAATAATTTTTTTAATTTTTTGGCTTGAAAGTTTTGGAGGACCACATCATGTGAGTCGAGGACTTTCTTGTTGTTCATTTTAACAAAAACGCAGAAAATAATTTTTTTAATTTTTTACCTTGAAGGTTTTGGGGGACCACATCATGTGAGTCGAGGACTTTCTTGTTGTTCATTTTAACAAAAACGCAGAAAATAATTTTTTTAATTTTTTGGCTTGAAGGTTTTGGGGGACCACATCATGTGAGTCGAGGACTTTCTTGTTGGTCATTTTAACAAAAACGCAGAAAATAATTTTTTTAATTTTTTAGCTTGAAGGTTTTGGGGGACCACATCATGTGAGTCGAGGACTTTCTTGTTGTTCATTTTAACAAAAACGCAGAAAATAATTTTTTTAATTTTTGGCTTGAAGGTTTTGGGGGACCACATCATGTGAGTCGAGGACTTTCTTGTTGTTCATTTTAACAAAAACGCAGAAAATAATTTTTTTAATTTTTTGGCTTGAAGGTTTTGGGGGACCACATCATGTGAGTCGAGGACTTTCTTGTTGTTCATTTTAACAAAAACGCAGAAAATAATTTTTTTTAATTTTTTGGCTTGAAGGTTTTGGGGGACCACATCATGTGAGTCGAGGACTTTCATGTTGTTCATTTTAACAAAAACGCAGAAAATAATTTTTTTTAATTTTTTGGCTTGAAGGTTTTGGGGGACCACATCATGTGAGTCGAGGACTTTCTTGTTGGTCATTTTAACATAAACGCAGAAAATAATTTTTTTAATTTTTTAGCTTGAAGGTTTTGGGGGACCACATCATGTGAGTCGAGGACTTTCTTGTTGTTCATTTTAACAAAAACGCAGAAAATAATTTTTTTTAATTTTTTGGCTTGAAGGTTTTGGGGGACCACATCATGTGAGTCGAGGACTTTCATGTTGTTCATTTTAACAAAAACGCAGAAAATAATTTTTTTTAATTTTTTGGCTTGAAGGTTTTGGGGGACCACATCATGTGAGTCGAGGACTTTCTTGTTGGTCATTTTAACATAAACGCAGAAAATAATTTTTTTAATTTTTTAGCTTGAAGGTTTTGGGGGACCACATCATGTGAGTCGAGGACTTTCTTGTTGTTCATTTTAACAAAAACGCAGAAAATAATCTTTTTTAATTTTTTGGCTTGAAGGTTTTGGGGGACCACATCATGTGAGTCGAGGACTTTCTTGTTGTTCATTTTAACAAAAACGCAGAAAATAATTTTTTTAATTTTTTGGCTTGAAGGTTTTGGGGGACCACATCATGTGAGTCGAGGACTTTCATGTTGTTCATTTTAACAAAAACGCAGAAAATAATTTTTTTTAATTTTTTGGCTTGAAGGTTTTGGGGGACCACATCATGTGAGTCGAGGACTTTCTTGTTGTTCATTTTAACAAAAACGCAGAAAATAATTTTTTTAATTTTTTAGCTTGAAGGTTTTGGGGGACCACATCATGTGAGTCGAGGACTTTCTTGTTGTTCATTTTAACAAAAACGCAGAAAATAATTTTTTTTAATTTTTTGGCTTGAAGGTTTTGGGGGACCACATCATGTGAGTCGAGGACTTTCTTGTTGTTCATTTTAACAAAAACGCAGAAAATAATTTTTTTAATTTTTTAGCTTGAAGGTTTTGGGGGACCACATCATGTGAGTCGAGGACTTTCTTGTTGTTCATTTTAACAAAAACGCAGAAAATAATTTTTTTTAATTTTTTGGCTTGAAGGTTTTGGGGGACCACATCATGTGAGTCGAGGACTTTCTTGTTGTTCATTTTTACAAAAACGCAGAAAATATTTTTTTTTAATTTTTGGGCTTGAAGGTTTTGGGGGACCACATCATGTGAGTCGAGGACTTTCTTGTTGTTCATTTAACAAAAACGCAGAAAATAATTTTTTTTTAATTTTTTGGCTTGAAGGTTTTGAGGGACCACATCATGTGAGTCGAGGACTTTCTTGTTGTTCATTTTAACAAAAACGCAGAAAATAATTTTTTTTAATTTTTGGCTTGAAGGTTTTGAGGGACCACATCATGTGAGTCGAGGACTTTCTTGTTGTTCATTTTAACAAAAACGCAGAAAATAATTTTTTTTAATTTTTTGGCTTGAAGGTTTTGGGGGACCACATCATGTGAGTCGAGGACTTTCTTGTTGTTTATTTTAACAAAAACGCAGAAAATAATTTTTTTAATTTTTTGGCTTGAAAGTTTTGGAGGACCACATCATGTGAGTCGAGGACTTTCTTGTTGTTCATTTTAACAAAAACGCAGAAAATAATTTTTTTAATTTTTTACCTTTAAGGTTTTGGGGGACCACATCATGTGAGTCGAGGACTTTCTTGTTGTTCATTTTAACAAAAACGCAGAAAATAATTTTTTTAATTTTTTGGCTTGAAGGTTTTGGGGGACCACATCATGTGAGTCGAGGACTTTCTTGCTGTTCATTTTAACAAAAACGCAGAAAATAATTTTTTTTAATTTTTTGGCTTGAAGGTTTTGGGGGACCACATCATGTGAGTCGAGGACTTTCTTGTTGTTCATTTTAACAAAAACGCAGAAAATAATTTTTTTTAATTTTTTGGCTTGAAGGTTTTGGGGGACCACATCATGTGAGTCGAGGACTTTCTTGTTGTTCATTTTAACAAAAACGCAGAAAATAATTTTTTTTAATTTTTTGGCTTGAAGGTTTTGGGGGACCACATCATGTGAGTCGAGGACTTTCTTGTTGTTCATTTTAACAAAAACGCAGAAAATAATTTTTTTTAATTTTTTGGCTTGAAGGTTTTGGGGGACCACATCATGTGAGTCGAGGACTTTCTTGTTGTTCATTTTAACAAAAACGCAGAAAATTGACTTGAAGGTTTTGGGGGACCTCATCATCGAGGATATTCTTTCTTATTAAAATTTTTTGACAGGAAGGTTCTTAGAGGATATCAACCTTTTATTGTGCCTCATTATCGAATAACTACAAAAGGGAAGGTTTTGACAATTTGATCTGGTTTGTAACAATTTGAATGTGGGTGTGCACAGACAGACAGACAGACACACAGACAGACAGACAGACACACACCATACCATTTTATTATTAAGATAATTAGTTAGAGAGGCTGTTAGTGAGGTAACAAACTGGCGAGGCTGTTCGTGATTCAAAAATCCAATTTCTAGATCCGATCAATCAACAAATCTATAAATTGACAAATACCGAACGAACGAACGAACAGATTTTATTGACTTAGCAACCGAAAGAGAAGAGTTATATGAAAAGGTTTTATTAAAATCGAGACACCGAAAGCCTCCTCCTTGCTTTCCTTTTCACTTCTCATGCCCTTTGCAATGAGCAGAGGACTTGCCGAATGTTTTGAGTTTGTTCGTCTAGCTCTCTGGGGAGATCCTGATCAAGCCGTAGCTTATACGCCAGTTCAATCGTAAACCCACTTATACCCATTTCCACCACCACTTCGTGATTCAAAAATCCATTTATCTGATTTTACAAAAGGAGTAATAATTACAGTGGGCGCAAAAAAAATCCGGTTTTCTAATTTCTCTATTTTTTTATATTGTGCGATATAATATTTTTTTTTAATCTTAAATTTTAGTGAAAAGTAACTCTTATTTTTTTATTTTGATTATTTTCATTATTTTTTTCAAGAGATATTTCCAATTTAAATTTACAATGCGCAAAAAAAAACCCGGTTTTTTAAAAAAATGTCAAATTAATATTTAATATGCCGTCCTTTAGCCATAAAAACATCGTACACCCTTCTCGGCATGCTGTTTATGAGTTTCTGTATTAGATCTTTCGGCATATTTTCCCAAATTTCGATAATTTTATCTTTCAGCTCATGCATATTTTTTGGAGGATTTTCGTACAATTTACTTTTAATATATGCCCAAAGATGTTCTATTGGATTTAAATCTGGCGATTGCGGTGCCCAATCCAATAGTTTGACGCTTCTTTCGGCAAAGAAATCTTTCGTGATCTTTGATGTGTGTGGAGGAGCCATGTCTTGTTGGAATATGAATTCATTCAAGCACATTTTCGCAGCGGACTCCCACAGATTATTTGATAATATGTTCACATAAGTTGCTGAGTTCATAGTTCCATTTATAAATACTAGATTGCCTACTCCATAATACCCGAAACATCCCCACACCATTATTTTTCCCCCTCCAAATTTAACAGTTGGAGATAAGTGCGATTTTTCTAGACGTGTGTTGTTTTTCCTATAACAAAATTCCTTTTTTTTGTGATTAAAAATTTCGAAACAGCATTCATCACTAAAAATAGTTGATTTCCATGACGTCATATTCAGTGCGATAAATTTTTTTGACAAGGAATATCGTTTTTCGATATTAATTTTAGACAGATACGGTTTTTTTTGACACACACGTGAATATATTTCCTTTTGTTTCAGATAATTCCCAATTGTTCGTTTTGAGACGATTTTTCCTGTCAAAGAATGAAGATCCTTTGACAGGCAACGGGAAGATTTTTTCGGATTGTCAGAAACAAGCGTCAATAAAGTATTTATATCATCATTATTTAATGTCCTAGGTCTTCCAGAACCGGACAGTCTCTGTGTTGTTCCATATTTTTTGTATTTACGTATGTAATCTCCCACTGTTGATCTGGGAATTTCTACTTCTTCTGAAATTTGTTTATATGTCCAATTAAGGAAATAAAGTTGAATAATTTGTCCTTTCACAATTTCTGAAATACACGACATCCAACAACAACAAAAATGACAACAATTTCAAATTTTTGAGAATAAAAGACTCAATAATTAAAAAAACCGAGTTTTTTTTGCGCATTTTAAAATTAAATTCAAGATATCTCTATGAAAAATAAAAAAATACTTAAAATTAAAAACATACTCGATTTACATTTCAAAATGATACTAAATTAAAAAAAATAATATAAAATTTATATTGAAAAATTCGAAAAATAAGAAAACCGGATTTTTTTTGCGCCCACTGTAGATATTACTCTTCAGGAAAAACAATTGAAGAGATATCTAAAATACTGAAAATTCCCAGCTCGACCGTGGGATTTGTGACAAGAAAATTTTCCAAAGAAGGCACCACTACACGAAAAATTGGATCTGGACGTTTACCGAAACTCTTTTCAGATCAAAAAAACACAATACAATTAATCTCGAGGGATGAACCCTCAATTTCTGCTGTGTCTCTTTCTGAGATAACAAAAACTCAATTTAATGTGGACGTATCTCCCAGAACAATTGGTCGTATACTAAATTCATTTGGATTACATGCCCGAGTTGCAAAACACAAACCTCTTTTAACATCAAAAAACATCAATTCCAGATTTTTAGCCATATCTGACGAAGAATGGAAGAAAGTTATCTTCTCCGATGAGTCATGTTTTGAGGTTTATATCAGCAAAATAAGGATCTATAACAGCAAAAAAAACGGTACTGCATATGAAAAGTCCAATATCATACCTACTGTTGAGTATGGTGGAGGAAAGTTTTAACTATAAATTGTTGTCTTCTTAGTCTCTCGGATTCCATTTTTCATGTTTTTCCATTTTTTCTGTTATTCTGGAATCACGGAGGCTTTGTCTCTTGGCTCGACGACCAAAGGCAGGTCCCTCAATTCGACAGGACTCCTTCATCACACACAACACTTCTTCCCCCACTTGCTTTTGGAGATCAAGCAGTCCAATCGCCTTCTACTCGATCAAAGCCTATCCTTTGATTGTCCTCACTAAGACTGTTCAAAACTCCCGCCAGACTTTCCGATCGATATTTTAATTGTTGTTTTATTCTGAAAAATCGATAAAATATATTACATATTTTCCCGCTCTTTTAATAATATGTTCATGTCTATTTTCTAGTGGTGATTATTTTTTCAGGAATACAAGTGGGTTTATGATTCCTAAATCACCATTAGAGTTCAGAAGGGATTGGTAATCCACGTTTGATTAGTTGATATGTGCTTATTTGGGCTTTTATTTTGCTTAGTTAGGTAGTTGTGACCTGAGAAGCAAGCTGTCTCATTTCGTTGGTTAGCTGGGAATTGGGTTCCTGTTCGAGGGAAGAGGAATCCTTCTCAATCTAGGTGATTTGGGTAATATGTTACATTTCTTGCGTTTGTTAGGTAGGAAGGGACTGGTGTTGGTACTTTTTGGGCGATATCCGGCTGAGAAGTATAAATCATTTCGACCACAATGAACGTGTATTATTAATTAAAAAAAGGTAAAAACGCAAACAAAAAACCAACACAAGACGAATTATCCACAAATAATGACCTCCAAGGATTTGTCTGCCCTTCATGTTTCGGGAATTTTGATACTTGCGAAGAATTATCAGTTCACTTTTCAACCCATCAAGTCCACAAATATATATACTAGAATGGACAACAAGAATTGTTGACCGACGACAAAAATGTGATGCAACAACAAATTGACAGCCTTCAACTAATAAAGAAACAGTTGGAAAAGCACAAATCCAACTTGGAGCAAGAATGTCAAAAATTAAGAGCAGAATCGGCACTTTTCAGAGAAAAGCACATCAAAAAATTGAATTTTGTTGTTTTAATGTATTATATTAGTAGATCAAAGCAGATTTGGCACGATTTAGACAAGAGCAGGCCGATCTGATTGAATATTGGAGAGGAAGGCTCGATTTGATGAAAAAACATGCCAAATCAACTTGTATTGAAGTTTCAAAAAGTCGGGTCAATAAATTGGCCCAAAACCTGCAAAAATATATCAAAAAATCACAAAAACTTGCAATTTCGCTAAGAAAAAACTTGACAATAACACAAATACTATCAAAAAACTTGTTTTCTAATTCATTTATGTTTATTAAATGGATTATTAAATGTTTTTTGTCAACAGTCTCCAATATTCAAAGTATGACTACTATTTCAAGAAGGTGTCTTAAGTTTGGACTGATTTTTAGACTTTTTATAAAAATGAGACACTTTTTGGTTAGATTGGACAACTTGAGACTCAGATTTCTTTTTTTGTCCAGTCGGCGGGGACGGATGAGACGTCTCATGGCATTACCGCAGCCTGGATATTAGTTTTACTTTCTTGAACATGGAATTGATGTGATGAGTAGTTGGTAATGGAGTAGTCTAGTCAGTCGGGTTTGTCCATTCATTGAGTCACTCAATCTGGCTGACTGTCCTCTCCTCACTGAATAAATGGACATCCTCCCCCTTTCAGTGTAGTGAGTGTGGTGGTCTCCAACTGTCCTCTGGACAGAACAGGTCGGAAAGTCGTTTGTTTTTGTTAGGAAAAACTCTTAAATAAAGTCGAGGCAGTCCGAATTATGAATATCGAACAAACCGCGTCTTTTGACGAAGCTATGAAATGCAAGGAACTGGAATGCTCCTGTCGAGTTGAATAAAACGTGCTTTATTTACATAGATTGAAGATTTGACCAAACAAATCAGTTTTACCGAACAAGAAAATGCCAAGCTTGGCCAAAAAATGTCGATATTTTGTGATCTTGAGCAAAAAATGAGTTTAATCCGAACTTTCCTTCCAAAACTCGCCACTTCGCTTCTTTCGTCCAAAAACATGCTTGATTCAATTATCCTGAGTTGTACAGTCAACAGGAGAAAGTCGAAATTGTCAGGAGAGTCATTAAAAAGGACAGCCAGTTTAATTCGTGAAGAGATGACCACCACAAAACTATTAATATCGTCTCATTTCCAAATTACAAGCGAGGAAATTGCCACATTTGCTCATTCTATACGTCAAATTGAACTTGCCAGATCTGCGGAGTGGAAATGGACTTGTCTTGGCCTCTTTAAATCACGGCTTACGAACATATCTTTAGCCTATTCGAATATTAAACAAGTTGCGGAGGCCAATCAGTGTTCAATGAGTCAAAATTTACAAGTTTTAAAGAACCTGATAATTGGACACTCCCTTAGAGTGAATAAAGTGAAAATTGGGTCTTGGAATTTATTGAAAGATGAAGTTATTGGCCTAAAAGGATTGGTTGATGAGACACGTGGCAGGCTGGTTTGCCATCGAGATGAGATTGATTCGATTCTTGTCGTCTTCTTGTGCCAGTAATTAACTGTAATCGACGAATCCGGATATTAATGAATCAGACTGAATTGACAATGTCGAGAATCGAGACTTTTGCATCCCAAACAACTCCAATTATTGAAAAAATGACGAATCTCGTGTTCTCCGTTCGTACTCAATTAAGAACGTTGGACAAGCATTCTAATTTGCTACTTTTGTTGAAACAAAATGTCGAATCAATTGACAAGTTTTACGAGTGTCTCAGAATGATGGATTTGAGAATGATTCGAATTACACAAAAAAGTTTATACAACTTTAATTTTACGCAACAAAAATTGATATTAAAATGTTAATCACAATCCAATCAGATTAGGATTTGGGAAGCAAAAACCGAGAAGAATCGTCTTTTTCTAATAAATTTGATTGTCAATGCCGAAAGACTGCATTTTAGATCAGTCGAACTGAAAGAACTGTGTTTGGAGTCAGCTGACAGGGGAGAACATATTAAATGCTATTTTTTCGATGTTTTGAATCGTTTTAAATATTTAAATTCAGTTTTTAAGGTTGTAAATACTATTTTATAATATAGGGTTTTCGGATAAATATAATAATTTTTCGAATCATATAATAATTTTTCGAACCAATATAATAATTTTTCGAATCAATATAATAATTTTTCGAATCAATATAATAATTTTTAAATTCAAAGAATTTTTTAATTCAAAGAAATTCAAAGAAAAAAAGATCAAAAGAGTAAATTATCGTTATTCTTGAATCACTTCAGAATTTGAGCATCTATTCAAATACGTTAACATCTTTCTGTAGAAGGATCCGCAATGTTCACTTGTTATTTCGTTGAATTTAGATGTAATTAGGCATCTAAGATCTTTTTCATTCTTGGCTTTCCCACGGACTACCAAGTTTTTCCATACTGAAAAAACATTTTCAATAGGATTTAAAAATGGACAGTATGGTGGCAAAAATTTCCTGATTATAGTTGATACTTCAGTATCATTTTCCAGTCCACGGTAGTGATGAATCCTTCCTCGAGAAGGTCTTGTAACGACCTTAAAGCCAACTTCATCCAAAAATATTAAAGCTTTATCATTATGCAAAGCTTCCAAATTTGTGAAATCTGATGCATATTGTCTTCTGCTTTCTATAGTTGAAACTGAGTTTCTTCTTTCTGGCATTAATGTAACTCTTTTAAGAGTATAATGAAAAGAATTTAAAGCCTTGGCGACGGTGCTCAGTAATAATTTCAAATTAAATTTAAAAAATATCCATTCGCACAAATCCTTCAAAGATCTGGTGCAATCTTCATCAACATAATCAACTAATTCTTGTTTCATTTCGTCTGTTAGCTTAGACCTTCTATCTCCACCACGTTTAGATGGAATAACTTCCCCCGTTTTAAAGAATTTTTTCAAAATACTGTTAACTTTCCTCACATCATTAGATATTATTTGTCGGCGAACCATCGCTGGTTCGATTGAATATTCAGAAGCATTTTGATTATGTAAATCCATTAACAGTAAATTCAGGTCAATAAAATTTAAATTTTATTTAATTTAAAAATTATTATATTGATTCGAAAAATTATTATATTGATTCGAAAAATTATTATATGATTCGAAAAGTTATATTGGTTCGAAAAATTATTATATTGATCCGAAAACCCTATACTTAGAACTAATTAACCAAGCCGACGCTGTCCATATATCTAGAAAACAGGAGATTGACTGCCTTTTAATACAAAATGCTGATTTACAGCAAAAAATGACGAAAATTGCAATTCAATCACAAAATTAAACTTTGAGCTGACACAATCAACAAATTCATTCAAAATAAGCTTAGACAAACTACAAATTCAAACAAGCGAGAAAGAAGGTTGTTGTGTGTTGACTGACTGGTTAGTATAGGACTTGGATAAATTTTGAAATTCATAGTATTTCATCGATAGTATAGGACTTGGATAAATTTTGAAATTCATTTAAAAATCCTTCGATGTTAACTTTTTTTATCAGTTTTCATCTGCCCATGCAATTTTCTCAGACGGAATTCATGTCTTTTTTCGAACTTGAACAATAACTTTTAAAAAATGTATTATTTATCCATATTTTTTTTATTTTTTATTTAAAAATTTTAAAAAATTGTGGCGAATTTCAGAATTGGCGAATTTCCATTGAAACTAGAATTTTTTTTGAAAAGGCGAATCTAAGAATTGGCGAATTTAAGAATGGCGAATTTGGAAGTATTCACTGTATTAATATAAGAAATCTCTGGTATCTCAAGATTGAAGAACGGGACGAAGAGACCAGAGAACAGTTTTTAGCAATGAAACTCAAAAACGTTGATCTGACCACCGGAATCCGTGAATTGGCCACGGAAAACTCGTCCCTTCAGGTACATGGAGTAACCAAGACATTTAGATAATAGCCAATCGAGTATCCAACACTCAGTGGCATTTGGATAAGGATTGTCGACTGTGTGCTAATTGTAAAATAGTTTTTTCTCTGACAGTAAGAAGGTTAGAGGAGTAGTTAATCGGGTAGCATCATTGTTGTGGAGCCATATTCTGCGCTGCGTGTACTACAGGTAGACTTCAGTTGGCAGCTGCTTCGAAAAATCAACGTGTTTGTGACCAATGTTATTCCACCATCAAAAGTAAATTATTTCAAAACTTTACCACAATGCTTGTCTTGACGATCGTTTTAATAGGCTATGCACTCAGTTCTGATAAATCGACATGTAACAAGCATCTTGTAAACTACTGCCGAGAGTTGGGGTCCTTCATGGATTGTGCTGGAAAATATTCTCGTCCTTTTAGCATTTGCATTGATTGCAAAAAGTTGCTTTTTAAAGTGCAAAAAATTAGAGGAAAAATGGCATTTAAGTATTCTTTTGACTACTAGATTGTGGAAAACTGCGGTCACTCTGTTGTTTACCGTGGAATCACCTACGACTACGTCCAACTCTCAATCAACACAGTAATTAATATTTGGGACTATTTTGAATGTAAGAATTTAAAATCCGTGCCGAGTTGGATTATTCATGTTTCATTTGTTTGATTATTTTGCTTGTAATAGCAAATTATGGTCTTATTTTTTACTATATAAAGCCAGTAAACAAAAAACTTCTCAAACAGACTATGACAGGTTTAAATTTGCTAAGCATAAAATAGATCGTACTAATTTGCTCAGTACTATTGAAAACTGTTTTACAATTGGAAAATACTGGTCTTCGAATTAAAAGTAATTTTGATTTTGTCTAATTTAATTTGTCTTTTTGCTGTATTCGATTTTGAATTTTTTTATTTAGATTTGAAATTATTTAAATTTACTTGACAATTTTGTATTTTTAAACCAAGCGATTTTTTAATCGATATTTGTTTTTTAAGATTTTCGATACAAATTTTGATAAGAAAACTAATTATAAATTCATTTAATCAAAATACAGTAAATCATATTCACAAAGTCTTAATGATGGTTTTATTAAAAAATATAATTTTTAAATTTATTATTTTACGAAAGAAAATTATTTAAATAATAAAAAAATTATTTTGCATGGACCCAGATTTTGACCTTTCTTGTAAAGAATATCAATTATTGACACGTGGACGTATAAGCGTCATCAGCTGCGACTCGAAAGGGTTTCACTGCGCCCTTGGAGGTCGAAATAGTAGCCTTATTATATATAAGCCAGTTTTTTCCGTATATTCCGTCAACCAGTCTACCGGATTTCCCGAGGAAATTCACGATCTTCTCAGCAATTTCACGAGTTCGGAAACAACGGAGAATATTACGGATATGAGTTGGAATAAAGTAGATTGTAAGGAATTTGTTTTTTTAAAATAGTAAATATCCTTGCTTCTCTTGACAACTGTGGTAGCTGCTATATCTGGGACCTCAATCACCCATACACACGAACACCTTGTTACGGTAATTAATAATTGATTATTAATTATTTATTTTTTAATACATAAACATATTCTATAATATTTATAAAAAATTAGTGTCTAAAGAGCCTGAAAATACCCACATTGTCGAACACGTGACATTCGACCCTTTCAATAAAAATGATTTATTACTGGCCCGTAAACACGGAGTAGTCAACATTCTCGTATATTTATATTTTAGATTTTTAGGATAGAAGATGTAGACGTCCAACTAAGTCAATTTATGCCGAGTCGGACATATCCGACGTCCGTTTCTCAAAAAAGACACGTTCACATTTTTTGGCCACAGCGATGGTCAACGGACAGATCAAAATATGGGATTTACGCCGTTTTAATAAACCAATTTGGGATTTTCAAGCACATATGGGAAGAATAAACTCAATTGACTGGCACGCTGACTATAATGTCATTCTTTCCGCTGGAGATGGTCAAAATCACGTTTATGTGACCGTCTTTCTTAAGATTTAGGCATGGGACTTCGATCCACAGCCTAAAATACTCAATCGAATAAATCTTGGTTCTGAAAGCGTCCTAAAAGTCCGTTGGAGACCAGGATCACGGTTTTTATAAATATTTTTTATAGAAGAACCCAGTTTTTGACACTTTCGACTTGTTCAACTCGTAGTATTTATATTTGGGATATGAAAAACCCTTTTTCTCCGCATGCTCAGATTTCCAGCCAACAGGACAGATCGACAAGTATTTTTGTTGCTTTTTTCAGTGGATATTACATGGAGAGGTCGAAATGGCGACGAATTATTCACTGGAAGTTTAAACTATCGACTAACTCGGTTTGTACTCCAAAAACCGTCGTCGATTCCATCAATGAATAAATTAAACAACTGTGTTCAACTAGGATCAGATGGAACACTAGTTTATGTAAAATACGGACCTCAGGAACACTACAAATCAACTCTGACGAATTTAGCACTCAAAAAATCAATTAGAAAGAAAAAGAGTTCAATTGAGCCTTTTTGGGGCAAGGCTAGTATATGCAGTGATATTGTTTGTGTTGAGGTTTACAACCACAAGTTACCGGTTTAGAGCGACTGCAATTCTTGGTTTATAGAATTGGCTAAAAAACTGAAATTCCACGGCGATCCAATTCCGGCTTTATGCCAGAGGAACTCCGATGTGGCCAAAAAACTGGAAAGAAACACAGTTGGTTTATATTTATATTTTAGGCGTCGTACTTTTGGTTGATATTGAAAAATATTTACGAGACTATCGAAAAGGAGAGTCCTTGTGTGGATAGCCCAGAAGAGAATGACCGGGAATATTATATTCCAGACGAACATCCGCTTGATTTCTTCCCCGATAGGCCTGGAAATGTATTTGAGACATAAATTTGGATTGTTAGATTGACCCTGACGAAGAGACATGTGGCAGTTCGTATCAGTATTTGATTCCACGAAACCAGCCGAAAATTGAATATTCCAAAGACGTTGCTGATAGTCACGATATTCTGATCAGCTATGTAACCGACACTGTCAAAGATTTTGTCGAAATGGTGTTATTTTTTATCGTATTGATTTAGGGAGACATTCAGACTGCAGTCATGACGATACTCACACTGGGCGGAAACTGGTTTAGGGGGAAATTGAATCATGATAGAACTGTTGGATATATTCTTCATTATTTGGGTGTTTTTGGAACTTAATGTTTTAGATTTGATGGCAAAATTCGAGCTTTGGGTTGAACAGGCGGAGATTGTAAAGTTTTGTGGTTATAAAGAGATCGGGGAATTAAGTTTGCATCATGCTTCTTATATTCCTCGATGTCTAAACGAGTCTCATTGTGAAATGATGAATTTGGGGTCTTCAAGATGTTCTAGCTGTGGTGAATATGGTTTTATGTGCTGTTTTTGGTTGTGATGCATAATTCTAAGTATAGTGAGGGACCCGTGAACAAGTTGGGAGTTTGGTGTCAGGAGTGTAACCATGGTGGACACATAGAACACATGATCCAGTGGTTTTCAAAACACGATTCCTGCCCTGGTTGTGGCCATTTATGCCAATATTGACATTGTTAAACATATGCTTGCAGAAAAAGTTGAATTTTGTTATGAAAATAATTGATTTTAACAATACTTTGTAGTGTTTTAGAATAGCTAATTTAACTACAGTAAAACCTCTGGTGCTCGCCATTTTCGGGACCGAAGAAAAAATGGCAAGCAATAGAATTTGGCGAGCAATGGAAATAATCAATAAATTTGATTTTGAAATTTTAAAAACATCTCGGTTTTCGATACTTTCCGATCATAATGAGCCTTCCAAGTCATATTTGAGCAAAGAAACAAAGAGAATCGAAAGAAATTAAAAGGAAAAATTAACTAAAAAAATCTTTAATATTTTTTTTAATTCAGCCATATTTCTAATAACGGTGTCGATTAGTTCCAACGAATTTGTCTATCCCAGTCATATTTGAGCATAGCAACAAAGAAAATCTGAAAAATAAATTAAAATTAAATCGTTCTTTAAGGATTTTATGTACATATCAAACCTTCTGACAAACACTTTTTGAAGGGATAGATTTGAAAAAAATCCCAGTTTCATCAGCGTTATAAATGTTTTCAGCATTCTATTGTTGAATCTTTGCAGAGATCAAAGAAGTAAATGCATCAATTTCTTGTTTCTGATCAACTGCAGTAGATCCTGATTCTCCATGTAAAGTCCTCAATTTTAAGTTGTTCCGTATCTTGAACTTGCTTAGCCATTCATTGCTGGCTTTAAACTTTTTAATTCCATAAATATTAGCAATGTTCTTTGCTTTAAACAAAATTGAATTATCGTCCAGAAATAAAATTATTACTAAGAAAGCCAAAATATTTGCTTTGAAACAAAGATTCAATGATTTTAAAAAGCAATAGGTGGCTTGTCAAATTTAAAAAGAGGAATGGTTTAAAGTTACAAAATATCCATGGAGAATCTTCAACTTTAAATTTTGACCCTAAATTTTATTAAATTAATCAAAAATGAAATTGACCTCTAAGGTGTTCAAATTGTTTATAATGTCAACGAAACTGGCTTATTTTACAAAATGATACCGTTCAAAAGTGTTTTTAAAAATCTTATATCGGGCTATAAAGTATTAAAAACAGAGTTTTAGTCATGTAATGTACAAATGTGGATGGTATGGATAAACGAGCACCCTTATTAATCGGGATATTTAAAAATTATAGACGTTTCAAAAGTTTTGCTATTAAACAATATGTCACATATTCTAATTCTAAAAAAGCATGGAATTTTTAAGTGCCTATTTTCGTGATTCATGAAATAGAAAAGTACCGGTGAATTTTATAACATTTACATTGAGTTTTAATTAAATTAAACCAAAATTAAATAATATCTTTACCACGGGATACAACGTTGTTTTGCAACCACTAGATCAAGGTTTAATTAAATCGTACAAACACAATTTTAATTTTCTTAGATTTTCCAATATTATTCAGAAATAATTTTTTTTACTTTTTCGGTTGAACTTGTGACGTGGTTCTTTAAAGATGGAGTCTAAAAAGCCCAGGAAACTAACACCTTTTTCGCTACTCTCGTTTAATGTCAGAGGAATCGCTAAATCTTGGAAAAGAACAGCATTGTGCGAAGATCTGAAAAGATACAAAGTCTCTGTTGGATGTTTACAGGAGACAAAACTGCATGGGGGATTAGAAGAGGAACTGTCGGGCTATCACTTCATCTTATTCCGAAGTGAATGCAGACACTTTGGCCAAGGATTTGTAATAAAGAAGGAATTGAAACCAATGGTTCATCGCTGTTGGAGCATAAATGATCGGATTTGTGTACTTCAGATCAGCATGAATAAGCTTTGCCCATCTAAAAGCTTACTATCCGTTATAAACGTATACGCACCCCACAGTGGATGGATTGAAAAAGACCCCACTAAGATAGACTTGTTCTACTCTTGTCTGTCTGAAGCTTATTCTGAACTTGTTCACTCGTCAATAACTATCATTGCTGGCGACCTTAACGCCAAAGTGGGATTACGAAGAAACCCAGATGAAACCTTTATGAGAAAACACAAGAGGGGAATAAGGAACGTGGCAGGAACATTACTTGCCGATTTTTGTCAGGCAAACGGTCTATTCATTTGCAACACTGCATTCATGCAAGACACAAAACTACTTGGACGGGGTTTAGGAAGAATTTATACGGCGAATTTATAAACATTTACAACCAGATAGATTATATGATCTATCGATCTAAAGGCAAAGCTCTTTTTACTGACGCAAGGTCATATGGTGGTCAAACATTGACAGTGACCACAAAATGGTCATTGCAAGAATAAACATCTAAACAAAAACAAAACAAATATCAAAGGGAGGCAGGATATCCTTAGGAAGAGAATACTCGACCTAATTGGACTCTCAATACAACAAATGGGAGATAACTATAGGAAATGCCTTGATACGTATTTGGGAAGTGTGGAAGCAAATCAATCATTCCCCAAACTCTGGGGGGGAGGGTTTATCAGTGGAACGAACCGCGTTAAAATCGAGAAAACTCAAGATCGCTTCCGAAAAGCACTACAAGGACCGAACGAACAACTACTCATCGCCCCATTTAATGAAATCTTGAGAAGAAACCTCGGGGTTACAGGGCATAAAACACCACCACCGTGCCCTCACAGAAATTGTGCCGGGACAAGGGAGTGGAAAGCCTATTGGAGGTGATGCCAAATAGACTTGCTGAGTGGTTCCTCATTGTAAATGTGGAGAAAACAGAATTTACTGAACTAGCAAGACAGAAGTCTAAGCTGGACGAACATTGGAGAAAAGTAAAGAAACTCGGATCTCTATTGGGGGATGAACAAGACGTGATTATTCGGAAAACACATGCAAACAGTGCACTACGCAGCTTAAAGGAAAATTGGGTAAAACGCAAAGGACTCAGCACAAAAACACGGATACGACTATACAATTCACTAGTGAAGCCAATACTCCTATATAACGCCGGAACTTGGGGACTTTCCGCTACAGACAAAGACAACCTAGACTCTTTCTATAGAGATCACCTCCGACGTACTCTAGCCTCCAAGTGGCATTCAAGGCTGAGTAGCAGAACAGTTTATGCCAGAACATCAAGCAAACCAATCTCACTCGAAATTACCGAATGCAGATGGAGGCTGTTTGGACATATTCTAAGGATGGATTTGGATGCACCGGCAAACGCCGCTATGGAGGACTATTTCGAAGCTGGGGGCCATCGTTTCTGTGGGCGACCAAGAAATACTCTCCCGGGTACGCTAGATAGAGACCTAAAGAGGGCTGGTTAAGAATTAAAGGACGGGGACGATCTCAATGCACTACGGGACGTCGCCCAAGATCGCGGGAAATGGAATAAACTAATTACTCGTATTGTTTCCAATAATTTATCAGATCAAAAATAATTAAAACTATCCTTATCTTTTCAATAAACTTATTTGTAAATTAATTTATTTATTTAACCATAAGACCACAGTTAAGACCAAACTAATTAGCGTGTGATCCCGACGCACTTCGACGGAGATCCTCCGGAAAGGTTCAATCCTATGCAAAGTGCATCGTCCTGCGACGACGATGTCCCAGGGGGTAGGAGAGCTATTGGTCCTTTTTCGGTGAGCATAATGACTCAATATACTAAATTAATAACTCTACATTTTGTTATTTTCCTTATTTTAAAACATAAAAGGTGCCGATATTGACGATGGATTTGATTACTTTTTTCAAACAGAATACATTTTTGATTTTTATCTATGATACAGTGCTGGTAGAAAAAAAACCGGTTTTGCAGTTACTAACTTTTTTTGGCGGATAGCTATTAATTTTCTAAATGAAATAAAGAGTTTGAAGTTGATTATATGTATAATCTTTTTACTTTTAAAAAATTTCAATAATCGGCGGAAATTTTAAAAATTTAAATTTTTGCTTGTGAATAAAAAACCGGTTTTAACAAAAGAGTTAACAAAATCAACAGTTAATATGATGTGTGATATCCTCGATTAATAAATAGCTCGTATGACCTGTTAGGCATACTATCAATTAACTTCTGAATACTTTCAGACGGCAATTCGTTCCAAATTTTTGTTAATTTGACTTCCAGATTCAGTTAATTTTTTGCAGGATCTAAAGAATACTTCTGCTTCATCATGCCCCAAACATGTTCCATTGGGTTCATGTCTGGAGATTGCGGAGCCCAATCAAGAATTGGAACTTTATTTTCTTCAAAAAACTTGGTTGTCAAAGCAGATTGATGACAGGGAGCCAAATCTTGTTGGAGAATGAACTGATTTAGTCCCATTTTTCGCGCCGAAACGAACAAATTATTCGTTATTACATTTATATATATAGCGGAATTGAGGTTCCATTAACAAAAACTAAATTTCCCACTCCTTGATAGGAGATACAGCCCCAAACCATAACCACTGCCTCCACCAAATTTTACTGTCGGCGTAATATGGCTCAATTCATAACGTGAACTTTTTTTCGATAACTGTATTGCCTTTTTTAGTATGAAAAATCTGAAAAGATGCTTCATCAGAGAAAATAATAGTTTTCCATGGCGTCATTGTTCATCCGAATAAAAATTTTGGACAATTCATATCTTTTTATTATGTTTTTCTTCGAAAGCAACGGTTTACGTTGACATACTCTTCCGAAGAGAAAATTGGAATTTAAATAAGTTCCAATTGTCTTTTTACAGACACTCTTACTAGTTAAATAATTTATTTCATTCCTCAACGTGTTAGAAGATTTTTTTGGATCGCACTCAACAAGATGCAATAAAATTTCAACGTCTGTTTTTTGAAGCTTTTTAGGACGTCCAGAACAGGAGTCCTATCAATAGTTCCATATTTTTTGAATTTTCGAAGAAAATCTCCGATTGTCGATTTTGGAGTATTTAGATGATCTGCGATATCTTTTATCGTCCAATTTAACTCATAAAGAGCAAGAATCTTCCCTTTAATTATTTTATTCAACATTTGCTTATAAAACTAAAAATTCAACTACTAAATATCACTCAATAATGAAAACCGGTTTTTTATTCACACTCTAAAATTTAAATCTTCAGAATTTTAAAGATTAATGGAATTTTTTATAAATAAAAAAATTATAAATCTAATCAACTACAAAGAGTTCAATTCAGTTAAAAAAATAAATGCTATCCGCCAAAAAAAAAGTTAGTAACTGCAAAACCGGTTTTTTTCTACCAGCACTGTAGTTATATTGTGGAAATTTTTTATAGCACTTCTGATTCTTAGATGTAAGACTAGTTTCCGAGTTAGTGTGTACAATCTGTCAATAAAAATGTGAAGGGGTATAATTTAGAAAAATAGGGTTTCTTTTGAAAATAATGTGAATATTGTGAGACTTTTCTGTTGATGCTCAAATATCCAAGAATTTATTAAATTAATATATTCTTACAAGTCAAAAACTTATTCAAATCTGCACTATTAATTAAATTTTCGTGCAAAATGATGATCTGGGAATATCGAAACAGTGGATTATTTATAATTTATTTTTTGATTTTGTTTCCAACAACATATTTTTGCGAACAAAAATTTTCTTTACTGTTCAATTTAAAATCAAACCAAATGTTTAGGATCGGGTGTGTTGTTTGTCAACGAATCCAAACCTATCAGTCATTAATCGAATAATTTTTTTTCTTAATTTTTTAAAAATAGATAATTAATACACAAGAAAAAAAGTCAGAGAAACTGTTCTTAACAAAAATAAAAGAATGAAAATTAAAATTACAATTAATTAATTATTAATCTGCAGACTTTTGTTTAGAGGAAACCGACCCAGTAGAATAAGGTGTCAAAGTCTTGAGCAAATAGTAGATGAGCTACAACAATATTAAAAAACACAAACATGGAGTATCCAATGGGGACTGCCAATAATTCTCTCAAATGTAGCAGGACTCGACTGAACTCTACAATTTAACATACACAGCCAATACGAATTAGACATGCCCTCCTCCATCAAATGATGAGGGGTTGCTCCTTCCTCTGTCTCTATCATCGGTGTTTGTGGATAGGATGGTGTCTGCGGATATGACGGAGTCTGGGGATAGGACGGGGTCTGCGGATATAAAGGAGTCCTTCCCCCCACACGGACAGGAATATTGCTCACAGTGGGAGTAATCGACAACGTTTTGCCTTCTTGTGTGGACAAATCATAGGAGTTATCATTAGTGGCACAAATGGCCATTAAATTGCCACGATCCACATTGATGGTACGACAACTACAGTGAAGCTCAACTTGTGCAGTCTTTTCACTCGCGTCCTTAATGATACCAATATTCCCTTTCAGTGGTCCTTTAATGATCATGACGGCATTCCCAATAAGACGACGATCCCTCACATTCCTCTGAGACCCCACTTTGGTAGATGCGGTGGCGTAGTGCATTGGCGAGGCCATCGGGAATGGAGACCCAAAACCACCCAGTTTACCCTTGACTGCATTCCTCCGTGCCTCACTGTCCAACCCCCGACTAACACTCACTACCAACCATCCGACGCAGATTCCGTCCAACCACCACAAATATCCCAGAATTATGTCGCAGATTGGATGACTTGACAAACACATAATTCTTGTATATACATGTAACTGTTCCCGTCTCATTCTACTGATTACGTAATATACTTACATCCAAAGGCCCTTTGATGACTTTGACCGAACTGGCCACTGTTATTGCCTGGTTATCCGAGTCCAAAGTCACTGCATTGGCACTCACTTTCCTCACTGTTATCGAATTGTTCTTTTTCTTAACAATCTAAAATCACCTCTGAAAATCCACCTTTCCGAACTGATTAAGAATCACAAAGTTTTGACGTTCCAGTCGAGTTATAACCCCCACAAGCTGCGGTCTACCAATGAAACACTCAATTGTACTCGATTTGAACCAATTCCCCAATTTTGAACATCCCTGAACTAAGGACTCCCCTACGACTCTCACTACTCAACTGAATTTCATTCAAAGATGTCTCCAACTGACATTATACAACCCAAAACCTCCCGTTGAGTGGAGTCTGATAGGATAAACACATTTCGTCCATCCACATGCAACACTATGCCAGTATCCCCCACAAAATCCCCTCGAATGACCTTCACTGAGTCTCCAATCTTGATTAGTTTGCTCAGTTCTGATATATGTACTTCCACTGTCTTGTCCTGGTATGTCAAAACAGTCAAAATCACGGTCAGTTCTCCGTGCATGGTCTCGAGGAGGACGGTCTGGTCGGTAATACTGCGGACACGACCTTCCAGTCCATACAAGTCCCCTTACCGAATTTAAGATTCACAATTTAAGATTCATATCGATAAAATCTTGATCGTCTAGTTTCGAAATTATTTGGCCGATTTATTTTTTGAATAATTTGTTTGTAATTTCTATCAATTTTTTGAACATAAAAACCATTTAATTAGACATGGAACATTATTGTAGGTTCAAATAATAAAAATTTATAAGAATTGTTAGAAATTGTATACTTTTTAATAGTTTTAGGTAAAACTTATGATCTTAATCGAATATTATCATTCTTTTAGAGCCTTCTAGGGATCCCAGAATGGTTAATCCATATGCAATTTAGACTGAGTAGATCGGGTGTTGTATTTTCATATAATAAATAATTCAAATTCTTGCTAACAGGTTGTATTATGTATTTTTCCACTTTAACTTGTTGAAATTATAGAGTGAATTAAATATCAATATTACTTCGACAGCTATTCAGAATATTCTCATTTACGACAGCTTTTATAAAAAAATTTCCAAATATTCTGATTTAGTCTCAGTTTAGTACTAAAAGACACTGTCAGGGTGTGAATGCAGCTCTGTGGACAGAGCACATGCAGATTATTTGTACATGAATGGACATGAGAAAAGTTTTTAATTCCGTCAATCATGATGATTTGCTGGAATTTTTTTTTTTAATTCTTGACATTCAGAATAGACCATTAAGTTTAAAATATCATCAATTTCAAACTGGAGAGTATCAGTCAATACTGGTTAAAAAATTTTTGTTTCTTCTTATTTTTCGACAACTTGAGCTTCTTGGAAAAAAGTGACACAATGTCAGTTTTTTATTAAGATAGGGGCCAACCTGCTGGACGGATTAAAAAAGTAGCGATATCTAAATTTACTAGAAACAAGTTCACTAAGATAATTAATAATTTATTAAAATATTTTCTTGAAGAAATTTAGAAACTTTACAAAAAAAACTGTCAGAAATACAAATTAATTTTATGAATTTTTCAGGGTCACAACTAATTATTAAAATTAGATTTTTTAACGTTTCTTTAAATGAAAAAGAACGTCTTTCTAAATTAAACAAAACATATGTAAGTTTAAAAATAATTCAAACATATCCGAAGATAAATAGTTTTCTAAAATTAAAAATACCAATTTATATCAAAACTTTATCAAAAAAATTATTATTACTGGAAAGATAAAATTAATTCAATACCTTCATCAATGGGTGTATTTTAAGACTCATCTAAAAATAAATTCTCAAATAACCCACCCAAATCATGTACAACGAAGTCCTGGGAAGAATCATCATTATTTAAAAACCTTATATACTATAATTAAAAGTATTTCAAAAAACTACACCTTCATCTTTAATCGACGAAATTCCTCCATATTTGAGAGTTTTGAAGACAAAGTGGGATCCTTACTCGCCGGATCTTCACTGTGGTCAGTATCACCACTACAAGCACAACTATCTATATATTTAATAGTGTTGTCGATTCGTATTTTTTGCAGTCCTTTAAATACTTTTAAAAATGCATGATCGACCAAAACGTCCAGTTCAGATTCACTTATATCAACTTTAGGTACAATGGGATCTATTAAAGAATAAATATTGTCATTTATGAAAAAACCTTTTGTTAATTTAAGTTTAGAAATGACCCTTTTACTGATAGATGAGTCAAACAGGTCAATTAATCTTTTCTGCCCTGCTATTTGATCTAACATTAGAATCAAAATTACAGACCACAAAGCGACATAAACAAATTATGAGTAGTTTATTATTATTTTAAATAAATTTTTTAAAAAATATTTAAATACCAGAAACGTATACCAAGTTAAAAAGAACTCAATCAAGAATGTCTAAAACAAGTCCAGACATATCCATAATTACATACCTCCATTGCGTCCTGTAGAAGTAATTGTAGGAAAGGATAATAATGTTCCTGTCATCTTTAAATCATCAGCCAATTCTTTTTGAGTAATTCTTAATTTTGTACCGACTATTCTTTTCATTAATGAGCAAGAACGTTGAGTTATTCCGATCTTGGTTGATTAATGACAGTTCTTTTTGTTTCCATCGGGTAATAATATTCCAAACAGTACTTTTTGGTAATATCAGCAATTTAGAAATTTTTTCATAATTTGTGCCTCTTTGGTAGGTCATTACAACTCATTGTTTTAGATCCAAAGAATGCTCTTTTCTTGTCGACATGATAATTTTAATAATGAGTGAAAAATAAATTGTATTTAAAAGAATCATAATCTATTAATCAATTTTATTGAAATTACGGCTAATCAATCATTTAAAGAAAAAAGAAGCTACAAATAGATAGTCATTCATATCTTATTGCAGAAAAAATTTATATTTCTTTTAAGTCCCATCATTTTTTCTACATAAAATTTGGCATTTTTTAATTAAAGTGAGTTTCAATGATATTTATTTTGAATTCATAGTAATCATTATAAAACACGTCAAATTAAATATGACTTATCTGCCCCACTGTATATATACACAGAGTCTATTGGCTCTAAAAATCATCGAGGAATATTCTCAAAAAATTCATCACTACATATCCTCCCTTTCGCAGACGTTTTGTTCAAACTTTATTTAATTTTGTTGTGACCCCCAGTTTTTTAAACTTTATCTCACAAGAACTCAGAACTGTCAAAAATATAGCTTGTTTAAACATTAAGTCCGTCGACAATTCCCTTGTCAAAGTCAATGTCTTTTATCAATATCAGTCCTTAAATCTTTATGAACGGCCAGTAATAATTACTTTTTTTCTAAAATACGTCTAAAGGTGGTGATAAATACTATTTGATAGCATTTGTACACAATATGTTCATGTTAAAAAATATTAACAAACTAGTAATGTTTGTACCAAAAAATGCTACGATACTCACATAGTTAACATTCAAAAAAGTATTTCTTGAATAATTGTATTTTCATAAATTTAAAAAACTCAATATATTTGAAGTATGCTTGAATATGTCGAATAAATAAATCAAGTTTATACAAAGTTTCTAAAACAAATTTAAATCTCATCGACTAGCCAATATGTGTTATCAACAATAAATTGTGTTAGTAATTATAAGTAATAAGAATAATCATGACAGATTGACGAATGCGCGAAACACACAGCAGTCTTCATTCTTGGCTTCTAATAACAATTGCGACTCTGCAGAATCAATAAAAACAGAGCCCTTGGAGATTTTCATTATTTCCGACAAATTGGAAATCTCGCCAGACCCCGACAAAACCAGACAGATCGAAATAGACGACAAAGCAGTTATATTTTTACTACCACCTTTAAATATCTAAAAATATTAAAAAATGAGACCATAATCCTCTCGAGTGCAAACTCTCGCGATGGTGGGGTATAAATTCCATCAAATGGAATGATCATTTGTTTCTGGAAGTCAAAAGAAAAGTATTCCACAAGACGACAAAGATTGTCGACATCACAATCAAGGAAAATACAATCGTTTGGTTCCATTTTTACGATATTCATAATAAACACCGCAAAACATCCCACATCGCCATCAAAGTGCAATGTCAACCACTGAAACCAATCAAAGCGTCCCAAATGGCTAAAAACAATAAACTATATTTAAATACACATGTCCTTGTCTGATAAATTCCTTTTAATCCGACACAAAATAGAATTTTGTGCAAATTTGACAACCTCGAGAGAATTTTTAGTTCTGTCCACGAGATTGGAAAAACAGCATCTCCACGTTTCTATCGAAGGATTGGAAACAAAATTATTTGAATTATCCTCTCCTATTAGATTAGTAAATTCAGGAAGTTCTAAATTCGTCAAAGAATAATAAATGAACCTGACAAGTTGTCGACAATTTCCATGTAAGGACGGAATCCACAAAGAGCAAAAAAGTGAGAACATAAGGGACTCCGTTATCAATAGAAACGTGGTTCCCGGCTTCTGCAAGTTTGGAGACTAAACTATCAGGAGCTTTCTGTCCCCAGTCATTATTTTTTGCTGAACATTTTAAGAATTTTACTGTTTAATAAATTGAAATTTTACTCACTACTCGGATGAAGGTCCATTTCACTGATTTATTTTTACATTTAAAATAAATCATATATTTAATATAATCAAAATTAAATATTTACTGTAAAATAACAATGGATCAATCTTATTTGATTCGTTTTACAAAATGACATTTCAACACCGATTTTGAGCCAAAAGTAATTTACACAAAATGAGCCAACAGTTAAATACTTTTTCACTAGCATTAAATGAACTCAGTCGAAATAGAATTTTATAAAAACTTTTTTAATACTTTCAATTTAAAATAATTTGTGTGACATTTCTGCCTGATTTGTTCTCCCCGCCCGTCCCGCACTTGCGTTGGGTCCAGAGTCCAACAGAATTTTTCCATATATTTGGTATTTGATTCTGGTTAACGGAATAGTTGAAAAAGTTTATCACTGCATCAATTCCGATGGGACCAAGGTGCTTTAGCAAGGTTGTTGGAATCAAGTCCAAGTAGTTATATTAATTTTAGTTTTTCGAGAATTAGTTTTTTAAGAATCTTTGCAATTGAACATAAAAGTGAGATGGCTCTATTTTTCTTTTCCAAGCGTTTTGATTTTCTCATCTTCTTCTTTGGGATGCCTCAAGTTTCTTAGCGATGGTATTGTTGAGGTTCTTTATTTCTTTTCTTCCGCCGGGAATAGAAACTAGATTCTTTTTAAGAAAGTTCCTTTTTCTGATAAGAATTTTTGTCTCCTAGCCCAGATTTTCGTCGAAGTGATAGTAAGTGCATTTTAGAGTAAATAGTTTTCTACCCAACAAGATCACTTCATTTAGGCACTTGACAGCTCCGTCGATTGATTTGAACAGTTTAGTATCAAAGTTTTGCAGCATTGCGTCGGTGAAGTTAGTATATCCCTCCCAGTTTGCGCTCTTGTAATTGAAAAAGGACATAGTTTTGTTCATATGGGGAAAGGCTTTCTTAATCCTGATGATTGGATTGTAATCTGAATTAAGATCGTAGTCTACTAACCATGAAATGGCTGAGCATAAGTTAGTTGAAGATAGTGTAATGTTTGGAGATGTTAAGCGTTCGGTATCCTATAAGGTGTCCTAGTGTGGGTCTTGGCAGAGACATGACAGAGAGTTGTTACAATAGAGACCATCCTCTTAAGTCTGCCCGTTGGGATTTAAACCAAGTCGGGTGCTTTGCGTTCAAGTCTCCGCAAATTAAAAGGTTCTTTAAATTGGATAGCTTTGAGAAGTTTTGGTTGAATCCCTTTGGACAAGACGGAGGGGTGCAACATATATGTTGGCAATAGTAGTCTTTCCGAATTTAGTATTCAAGGTAATTCCAGATATTTCGCCGTCGTGAATTGTCGCCTTGAGGTCATCTGTGGAGTCCGTATAGTGCAAACCGTTTTTGATAATGAACAGAAGGCCCCCGCCAAGTCGGTTTAGCCGGTCCAAACGGATACAGTTATATCCCGGGAATGAGGGAGTAATAGAAAAAAGTGTTAATCTGGTTTCTTGCGAGGCAGCTACATCGATGTTGTGTTTTTTGAGGTATGTCCATAATTCAAGAACTTTCCCTCTTATTCCATTGATGTTCAATTGGAGTATGATTAAATAGGGTCCTGGATTCTCCTCAACATCGCCTAAAAGCAGAATGCTCAAGCCTTTTGTCCAAAGAGCTAATCAAGATTCTTACTCAATTGATACAAGGAAATATAAATCATAACTAGGGCAATTTTTTTTTTAACCTAAAAACTTCGATTTTTTAACCTAAAAATTTTAACTTTTTAACCTAAAAATAACCAAATTTTAACCTATAAAACAAAAATTTTAACCTAACAAATTTTAACTTAAGAATCATTTATTATACAAACATATAACATAATTCTCTATATTTTCAATATTAAAATTTCTGTTATCCCTCATAAAGTTTTTAATTTGAGAGAAGCATCGTTCTATGGAAGAGGATGAAGGCTGACACTTTAAAAGCATACAATATTCTTCAGGAGAAATTGATGAATTTGTCATTCTTATAATTTGACATAAATCATTTTTTTGTAATCGTTCATTCAAATATTTTTCAATTATATCTGATTTGTCGTCAAATTTTAAATTCTTTAGCTCATTGTAAGCTAACTCTATTGAGGAGTGAGAACTTTCAAATTTGCACAATAATTCTGCTATTATTAAACTAGTTTTACCTGGAATTGTCGAATAATTTCTAACAATAGAACTTAAGCTTTTTACTAGAGATTCATCTCTTAGGCTATTTTTTGCAGCCTGAACAATGATTCCATCATCAGGAATTGTTTTGAAAATGTTTATCACATGTATCAAATTTTTTGCATAATAAAATGCAGCAGTTAGCCAAGTACCCTATCTAGTTAAAACTACATGAGGTGGAATTCCAATTTCATTAAATAGTCGTTTTCTCTTGTTATTTTTTGTTATTGCCGCTTGAATTGATGCAATAAGAGAATCAATTTCAGGATAAATAGTCCTGATTTTCATTGAACAATTATGCATCAGATGAGCAACACAAGTTACGTGAAATAACCTTGGATATAAAAGCTTAAGAACTTTTCCAGCTATAATTATATGTTAAATTAAAACCTGCTAGCATATATTTAGCGGAATCTGTTATTAGGAGAAGGAAATTTTGTCTTTCAATTAAAACGCATTTAATCGTATCGTCAACAATTTGAATAATTGTTTCTTTGGTAGAAGTTTTATCAATTTTTACGAAAGAAATCAAATAAGTTTTATCGGGATTTTTAAGTATCCCCATTAAAACTGCAACAAATTTTTGACTACGAATAGTGACCTCGTCACTTATGGCGAATACAAGTTGATTTCTAAAAAATTATATATTCATAAACCTAAACTTTTCTTGAAATAATACAATATATTCAGTTTTCAATTGTTTAACGCACATTCTTGCTTTGTATTGGGAAGGAAGAGGCAAAGAAGTATTCTTGAATAAATTCTTTAGAGGAGGCATAGTCATTTATGCAAGGGTATATCGCATTGAATAAATGCTTTAGTGACTTGCATTGACCAGTCATCATTGGGTAACTCGTCCAAACAAGGCTGATAGAAATTATTCTCTAAAAATTATATTAATTTGTAAAAACTTAATAATTTGAGTGCTTCTTCGATTCTCGGTGAGAATTCACAAAATGCTTTTTCTCACACCTGACTGTGCATAAGCAAAGTTGACATTGCAACTCGCCATTCTCTCGTAATAAAAACTCCAGCGGATATTCAATAACAATTTTTTTGCCTTAAAATACATTGTTTTTGCAGTTCTTGGCACACTAAACACCCACGCGCTATTTTAAATAAAGTTAAAATTTTAACTTTATAAAAAAATTTTTTTTAACTTTTTAACTTTATTTTTTTCTTTAATAAGTAACTATTTCATTTAAAAAATACTTTATTTTACTTTTAAGCCAAAATACACATTTTCATATATTTTAACTTTTTTAACTTAAATTGCCCTAATCATAACTAACAGCATCGAATCTCTCAGAATGGCCGAGGAGGGATTTCTCGACTCCAACGAATGGCTGAACGAATTTTCTTCAGTGAAAAAGGGGAAGGACATGATCGTCCCCCTAACCAACTACGTTAGAACAATCCCCCATACTATTCCAGTTGTTCACCCGAGGGACATTTGAAGATAGCTCACACGTCCTTATTGATATCGGAACAGGCTATTTTGTAGAAATGGTTGAGTGTGTGGCCTCAATATTAGACTATTTCCAAGGCACAGGAACATTTTGTTCGCAAGATTAAATATATCCAGGATAAGACCACACACCTTCGATCTGCCCTATCAGAAAAAATTTAATTTGAGGTCTTCCATAATGCAGTCTCTTTCTGCCTCTCGCTCTTAAAAACTATTCTAACTCCTAATGTTTCTTATTTCATAATTTGCTGTTAAACTGAGTAAACTCACCTTTTTTCGCACTACAAACTTATCGAGGAGTCTACGGAAATTGGCCTCTTCACTCTCACTTACATTTCTAAAATCGTCAGAAGGGACTAGTTTTGTGAAGGTGGACCAATAATCTCAATATAAAACTTGATTTTAGGCTCCGTCCCACTCGCTTTAAGAGTGGGAGTCAGCGAGTGGTCGAAATAAAATGTTATCATTTGCGATGAACTTTTGGGAACACGCTATGATGGTGCAGTACAATTTACAGCTTTACGGTCGGGATATGGATTGTCGAACCCAGTGGTGAGGTCACGCACATTCTTGACTTGGAATTTACCACAAAAAGTGGGGTACTACCAAAATAAAAATAAATGGCCGTACTGTGGCAGGCCCATCATAATTGCGGAGACGGTCAAATACTCGGAGGGTATTTTGAGGGGAGGGGGACACTAAGTAGGAATTGCGGGTGAGGTGTCTCCCATATTTCATGTAGAGACGTTCGAGGAGAGTACTCAGGAATGGATTCTTCTGGTGAGCTGTGAGGTATCCGGTCAGTTGGGCGATGAGGACTGCTGCACTGATTCCGTCCTTATCCGGAATGTTGGGGTTGCACATATATCCAATGGCTTCCTCATAAGCGAACAGAACTGAGTTGTTTTGTCTGCTCAGTTCATTGCAGGTGTTGCCTATCCATTTGAAACCCGTCAATGTCTCCTGAGCATTCCTAACATCCCCATACTTGGAAAATGAAGCCTTCAGCCTCGGCCATCGTCCTTATAAATTTAGAACTCACTGCAGAGGTCACCATGCACGTCTTCTGGACTTTGGAATAACAGGAAGGAATACTGTCGCAGTACGTCACCTGGCCCCAATCCTCTCGGCCAACTTGATTGAAAGTTCCTACGGATTTTCAAACAGTATGGACCAAGCACGACTCCTCCTCGGGATTGGGGCATTTGACTGTGCCAAAGTCAGGGTCGACATCGCACTGAGTAGGTCACCACCTCGTACCTGTTCTTCGACGTAGCGAAGAGTGGAAGGAATGCCGATCAAATCGAAGGCGGCACGGATGTAGGGAGTGCTCACCCCATGCATTATACTGTACACTATCGTGGGGACGGACAGCCACGTATTTCTGCATATTTGTCAATTTAACTTGTAAAAATTAAGTTTGTTCAATTCGTTGAGATATCCACTCAATGCTGTACTGAGGACTGAATTGTCGTCATTTATCGAAGAGGTGTCCCACGCTGATTCGGACGGCACAGGATTTGAGGAGATCTATTTCAAAACTTGGTCCTCGACTTCATCTGGGGCCTACCCGTGAAGACCAGACTTGTCTACCTGTGCCTCGTATTCCCAATATAACTTGAAGCCGTTGTCTTGTTTGGGGTTGTGTGAGGCAGTGATCATCACACCACAACAACATTTCAAGTGCCGTACCCCGAAAGCCACGAGAGGAGTGGGGACACACTCACTGTACAGGAAAACAGTCACATGTGCGTTTCGTAAGACATTGACCACCAGGTGAGCATATCTACTCAGTCCGGCAATGTCGGGACCTTCTACTGTTGTGTCGGCCGTCAAACCCGACCACCACTTTTCTTCGCACTTCTTCTTTGAAGGTCGACTTGAGTGTGTTTGATAGGGCCTTGCGTGTATAGTCAACCTGAGCAATTTGGATAATGGTGAGCTCATTGAGATACCCAAACCCGCACTGCATTCTTGCTCTGATTCCTTTATGGTGAGGACCTTTAATATTTCGAAATGACCATTCAACAGGAGGTCCTTTACTTGAGCAGATGATTCCTCGTTCTAACTGTAACTCCCTTATACTAACCCTGTCCCACGATAACCATTTACTAATCGCCTCGCCGAGGGATACGTCACCAGTTGATTCGTATGTACAGTCCTACTCGTCACTTTCTTTTTAATCACCTCAGTTTGGGCAGAACATATAAACTCGGAACACCCGATTTTACCCATTACCCTACTTGGTTTAACTATTTCAATAAACTATTAAGTTAATCTAATAATGTAATCAATTTACACTTTTCATCACAAGTTGACAGTCCCCGTGTCCTTTACGCAACTGGTTGTTGAGAGTGCACGGCATCAACTTTGTTCAAAGTGGACAGATTATAGTCAGTGCCTCTCGATTTCACTTTTATCATTTGCCACAACAAAGCAGAAAGCTATAAATAAGACCACAGTTATATAAAGGGTGGTCTACGTTAAGTTTTAATCGTCGCTGCAACCCGGATGATTTACACCCCTCGACAAAAAATTTGGTTATTTAATCTTTCCTGCTTTTTTTCATTTAAAAACGAATAAATTCATACTTTAAGATCCTTTAGATCTTCTAAAATAATATTTATTTTGTATTTATAATTAAAATAGATTTAAATTTACATATTAATCTCACAATAACCAAATTTTATGCCAATGAAAGTCGTTGTTTTTTCCAAATTTCTTAGACAAAATTTCAAAATTTAAATAATTAAATTAATTTTTATCAATTTTATCAGATTTTAAAATATATCTGAAGAAAAAATTAAATCATTCTTTGTATGAATGAAGTAAGTTGAAGATTCACCAATATTTATGTCGAGGGGTGTATCTTGTATGGATAAATTTAATTCGTTTATTACTCAAAATATATCAGCAAGATAGAAAAACTTCAAGACTATCTGTATTATCAGTCAACTTATTGAATGATGGGGTGATGTCTCATACTGTAACATATCACGCCACATTTGATGAATGAACACATATTTCAGGTGTTTTTGGAGTAATCTCGGCAAATATATCTTGAGTTGCTGGTCAACCATTTCAATTTATTGGGAACAAAATGAAAATTTATTTAGGCAAATACTAATCTCTGCGAGCAAGAAATTATGTTAATACGTTTAAATTCAATTTAAATAAAACAGAAATGATTATTCAATCAATGTTTTTTTTTTAGAGAATTATAATTTTTGTCAGAGAATGGCACCTAAGAAAAACTCAAAAGAAAACGCAAAAGCAAACACTGAAGGACAAAAAAGAACAAAAGTTCCAAGGAAACAATTGTCTACAATAAGAAACCTATGTGGAAGTGGGAGTGTTCTGACGGATCAGACGGTTCAACATGTTTCCATCAAAGTTGAAGAAGATTCCACCGAACAATTGTCTGCAATAAGAAATCTATGTCGAAGTGGAGGTGCTCCGACGGTCCAGATGGTTCAAGGAGAGCCCTCCAAAGTTGAAGAATCCACCGAACCCCCGAGGTCTGACCTTAACAGCTCAGGCCTCACATTCACTCTGAGCATTAATAACCCGGCACTTGGAAAGATCAAGAGGTTTAACCTCCTATCCAAGTCGCCAACTGCCTCCAAAGCACGGATTACATTACAACGCTCAGGCTCCTTCACTCTTGAGTTCAGGAGCCCCGGAGATGCTGATGCATTCTCGGCTGAGCTTGCAAGATTGAACCCGTTTGGCGAAGGCGGCCATAAACTTGCCTTAGTTACTCCGCAAAAGTCAGCACTAGTCCTAAAGGGGATTCCGCGATGGATCTCCAATCGGGACCTAGAGCTGCACCTGAAGGAAACCCTCAGTTCGGTGTTCGTTCTCGAGCGATTCACGCGAGATGGTCTCGACATCCCAGTTGCTAAGCTGACGCTTGACTCACGAGCTGAAGCTACTTCTTTGATCCGCACCGGAATCACAGCTGGTTTCTGCCTTATCACCTGTGAATGGTTCAGGCCTCCTGTCGTCCGATGTTTCCATTGTCAGAGATTCGGACACCTGTCCCGTAACTGTCAAGAAAAAGCCCGGTGCTTATACTGCGGCAAGGACCACGACCGAAGGGAATGCCCAGGCAGCAAACAAAGTCCAGTGGAGCCCTGTGGTCGGCATTGTATCAATTGTGACCGCCCCGGCCACCTCGCTTCGTATGGTGGATGCCCGACGGCCAAAGCTGCAACAGCAGCTAAATGGGCCGCCCGCGCAGAAGCAATGCCTCGGTCTCCTAACCCAACCCGCATGGTAATGGTAAAAGCTAAGCCGGTCACGCCTATTTGGAAAGTACGGCCGCTAATAACCCCGTGTGTGGCGGACGCCCATACCCAGACGACGCAAGTCGTTGAGGTTGGTGCGCAGAGCATGCAGGCCCCTGTCGCCGAGGCTGTGAAACCGAGGCCCGTCAGCCCAATAAGGAACGGTACTCAGCAGGCCAAAACGCAGGCGAAGGTAGACTCTCACAACAAGGATGCTCTGTTGGAATTTTACCAACGCTGTGTCGACGCACTGCTGAAACTGGGAGTCAAACCCAAGAAGCTAGAAGAGCTCCTATCAGAGAGGAGCTCGCCAGCAAAATGACCACGCCACTAAAAATCATCGCTGTGAATGCCCGATCTGTCAAGAGACGGCACCTCGACTTCGTTGAGATGGTAAACAGCGGCCATCCTGACTTAATCGTCGTCAACGAGTCTAAGCTGAAAGAAGGTCAATGCTTCGAATTGCCAGGATACTGCTCCCTTGACCTGAAATGGAGAAATAACTCTACGCCTGGGACTGGGACGACTATCTACTACCTGCAAAATCTCAAGACACGTAACCTCAAGACTATCGAACGGAACCTATGCGAATTTATCTCGCTAGAGATTAAAACCCAGCGCTTTTGGTTAAAAGTGGGCGGAATATATTGCAAAAACCTTGCTCCATGCATCGGTCTTATCGAAGACTTCTTTGTCAGCTCAAATCATTGCCTCCTCATCGGTGATCTAAACTCCAAACACACGGCATTTGGTTGTCGCGTGACCAATCGGGACGGCCGGTTACTTGAAAGAGCGGCAGGTAGGCTAGACGTCTGTGTCCGCACCTCGAAAGCCCGGAACCACCGCTCCCCATTCGGCTGGGACAACCTTTGCGTAGCACTGAGCACTCAATCAGTCGCGAATCTTATGGGAGAACCAATAGTGCTCGACGATATTGGGAGCGACCACCTGCCAATGCAGGTCTGTGTCCACGTCTCGGTAGACACCCAAATCCGTTGCCCACCACGATACACCCTTTCGAACATCAACTGGGCGCACTACCGTTATGCTCTGAACTTGTTCTTTCGCAACAACGTACGCCCAGGCAGCTATCAATCTACCTCGGACATCGACAACTCGGGCGCCGAATTGACGGACTTCATGCGACTCTACTTGGAAGCCCACGCTAGGAGGGTGCTCCCAACTAGCAAGGGCATTACACATCAAAACCCCAAACTTCTCCAACTTCTGGGCGAAAAGAAACGCCTGCGAAACAAGCTCAAACGCTGTGCCGACCCAACGGACCAAGGTACCCTAAGGTCGGAAATCTCTTTGCTCAACCACAAAATTGAACTCACAAGAAAGAAAGATCTTGAGAGGATGTGGAAGAAGGCCTGCTCTGGTCTTAATCACAGGAACCCAAACTTCTGGATAGCCTACAACAGACTCTCTAATCATCTCGTGAACTCTCCGACACCAGAATTATCGAACTCAGCTGGAATGCCTGCGTCGGTGGAGGAAATCCCCAACATATTTGCTGATCACCTGGACCGTCCTCTGCCGGACCATGAGGATCGCTGGGGAAACTCACATGCCAGTCCTATAGACCAAGCAGACTCCCTATCTGTTGACCATCACCCAATCACCGCCGCTGAGGTGACCTGGGCCATCCTCTCGGCGAGGGACAACGCACCGGGGCATGACATGCTACCAATGAAAATGTTCAAAGAAGGCCCTCCGGAACTGTCTGAGTTTTTGGCACGCCTCTTCTCGGCTAGTCTTCGCTGGAGCCACGTTCCAAGTGCCTGGAAAGTCGCCGAAATCCGGATGATCAAGAAACCTGCAAAACCAGCTAACCTGGCCAGCAGCTACCGACCCATAAGTCTAATACCAACGATCTCGAGGCTTATGGAAAAGATTATGACCAAACGCCTCGACTCCTTCGCAGAGCAGAAAAGCGTGCTTCTGCCCCAGCAGTGGGGTTTCCGCTCAGGGCGCAGCTGCGGCGATTGTTTTCTGATTCTCCAATCGATGGCTTTGAAAGCAATTGAGTTCAACGAAACTTTATCCTGCATCTGCCTTGACATTTCTAAGGCATTCGACAGCGTATCCCACTCTGACCTATTGGACGTGGTCCGCGGATGTGAGCCAACGAGAGAGGCATTTCTCTGGCTGAACTGCTTTCTTTCAAACCGTATCTCCTTTGTGTCCCAGTCGGGCTTCCACTCCAGAGATATTCGTCTCCGAAGGGGTGTCCCGCAGGGATCCAGTCTCAGCCCGCTGCTGTTCAACCTTGTGATGAGCAGCTTTCCTTCCTTTCCCAATCCGCGGACAACTTTTCTCTTGTATGCAGATGACGTCCTCATTATGGATATTTCAAAAAGCCCTGCACTCTCCGAGCACCGTCTCTCCAGCTACATCGGAATGATAGAGACCTGGTGTCAGGGTAAACAACTGTCCATTGCTATGGACAAGTCGGCGTACCTTGAAATTAACTCACGGCGCAAACCAAGGCAAGAACCTAAGATTCTCAGAGGACTTCCCCGCACAAGCCATATTCGCTATCTGGGCTTGACGGTAGACGCTAACTCGGAGTACTTACTGCACGTCACTCAGAAAAGGAAAAGGCCGTTGCGGCCCTTCGCTTCCTGAAGGGTATGCATTTGGCCCCTGACACTTTTCTGTTTGTCTTTCGCGCGACGATTCTCCCAAGTCTCTTGTATGGGATGGAGGCGTGGCACTATTCAAACCAATTCGAAAAAATTTTTAAAAAGTATGAGAAGATCCGACGCTATGCGTTAAAGCTAGCGTACAGATTGGATCTACGCGCGCCGCTACCCAGCTGGGCAGAGGGGAAATTTCCACTAATCAAGAATGTCATCCTCGATTCCATCCGAATCTTTCGTCGGAGGTCTCAGGTGTCCGATCTTTTTGTGGATCGTGTCCGAAACTCAATCAGAGAGTGACTCTAATCAAAGGCCGGCTCGTATACTCTCTTAGGACGAATCTCGGTAGAGCTCGACTGTCCTTGCAGTCGTCTCGTTTAACCTCGTCCAACCTTTTCACTAAGTCTCTGATTTGCTTACAATAAAACTTTCCATTCCATTCCATTCAATCAATGCCGGCATATGATATTTATCAAAACCCTGAATCTGCTCAACGGAGAATCAGTCTGACTTCAGGAGGTAACATTAAATATTTTATCTCTCCAAGAGTGCTACAACGGGCACAAAAGGCGCTATAGTTTCGCAGTTGTCAATGAAACTGTTAAGGAACTCATAAATGGTGGAAAATATGATTTCAATTACGAATCATCATTTTTCGGGAACAAGAAATTTTGTCGAGAAGCCACTACTCTCATTCTGGGAAAGAAAGCCGAGCAGTGATGGAAAATCGATTAAAGTTTCATTTAATTTATAGAATGTGATCCTTGTGTGTTATGACGGACCTAACAATTACATTTCGAAAATCGAGACGACTTGCAGTGACAAATTATTTCGAAAATGTGATAATAATCCACACCGTTATAAACTTATAGTTACCAGAGATTCTTCCATACAAAAGTCCAAGTCAAACAGTTAGCTTACTTGAAAACCAAAGATACCATAAACAAGGACACCAAGACTGGGAAAACTATAGTTTGTTTTTTGTTTTAACAGATTAGCATTGTCTATATCAATGAACGAGGGAGTCAAATACGAAGGATGACAAATTTAAGCCGAAGACATTTCAAAAAAGACTCGGGGGTGGTAGACACATCCATTGTAACTGGTTTTGGGGAAATACCTGATGTCGTGGATTACGTATCACACTATATTATAAATTTCGACAAAATAGGAATCCCTCAAAAATAATGGCCATTGATCGCCCACAACTGTTTGGAATACGCAGCATAGAAAAGGGCGATAAAAGTGTTTTAAATCAACTATCGTGTACATTCGTTCGAAAAAAAGATTCGTGTATTCAGCTGACTCCCGGAGAACAACAATACAATCATAAAATGTATTCACCTCTAAATTAATTTATAGACACAAATGAGATTTCGAAAATTAGACATATTCAAGATTGCTTGTACGGTGGTCAGGATGGAGAAGTTGAGGGAGATTGCGGAGACGAATGTCAAATTGAGAGCACTAGTAGTCCACTCTGGTGGCCCTCAGCACACATATTTTTATCAAATGATGTTATTTTAGGTTAAATAAATCCTAAAGGCGAATCCAGGCCAAAACATCTTGAATTTGTTAAATTTTGGACAATAACACACAATAAATTCCATCTCGTTGTGTATATATATGTTTGTCTCGCCTTGGATGGGTCACCAAGGATTATAGATTTTGGATCAGCCGGTGCCATCTACAGCGGCATCTCCAAAGTGCCGATGAATACAACATTCCATTACATGAATACAACATTCCATTGCATGAATACAACATTCCGCTACATGAATACAAGGGAAAATTTCCTTTTTTTAATTTCGGATGCCGCAAATTATATAATTCGGAACGAATAATAAATGAAAAAATCGTTCGATAAATCTGAGCAACCAAAAAATCGAAGAACTTACAGGGGCAAAATAACAGAAATAAAAATAACAGAAATAAAAATAACAGAAATAAATAAATCGAATTAAAACAAATCCATATGAATGGAGATTAATAAAATGAATACAAATTCACTTGAAAAATAAACCTTTATCAAGGACATTTTACAAGCAGTCAATTTATTTAATCTTCAAACAAATAAAAAACAAAAATATTATGAAAATAAAATATTGATAGCAAAAAAGAATAAAATAAGAACTAACAACAAAAATAAAGAACACTAAACATGTGATAAATATATTGTATTTAATTAGATAAATTAAGAACATTTAAAAAATAAAATAATTAACATTGAATATTGTCAGTTTGTTCCAATTCAACTAGACTATGTCACAGTCCGATAAAGAAACACGCCGTTAATGTAACGCCAACATCAAATTGACAAAAAATCATATCGAAAAAAAGATAAATTATTACAAATCGTCATTGGAAAAGATTAATTAGTTATTAATTTTAATAAAATCCGATTTTTAAGTTTTAAATTAAGAAGCGTGATAGTATGCGGATAGTGAGACTAACTAAAGAAATTCTCAGTATTATACAAAATATCAAAGAACAAAATTCAGAAATTGGATTTCCAGATAGCATGAGCCGCCTCGAAAGGTTCAGAATCAGAAAACTATCTGAATCTTTTACATTCGAAAATGGAGTTGTATTCTACGATGGAACTGGTCTAAAATTGCATTTTTTGCGAGGATGAAATGGAGCTGAAGCTCAAATTTATTGAAGTAGAATTTATCTCAATATACTTTAGGCGGAACATAATCTTAATCGCTTTGGACGGGACTGCTTATTCTCAAAGCTGAGAAGATTGATTTATGGAGTCACAAAGGAAGAGATACAGCGTGTAAGTTCTCGTTGTGCACCATGCAAGCATACGTGAATTTAATAAATGCTGGTGAAAAAATGGTGCAACGAAAAAAGTGGAAAGAATGTTGGTTTTATTGAAAGAATTTTATTGGATTTTATCAATTTGATGTTTGGGTTTCATTAACGGCGTGTTTCATTAACCGACTGTGACATTTATTAATTACAAAGTTGAAATTTGCATTAAAAAACGATTCGACATACTAAAACGAGTCGGAAGGACTTTTCCCCTGTGAGGACAGTCGAGAGCAGCATCAAGAAAAAACATGGATTTTCTATGCGTTAAGACAAGTCCGAGTTGACTCCTAACTGAGGAATCTGGATGCCCAAACACTCTCTAGTATTTCTTGATCGCTTTGAACACTTCAATATAGTTAATCCCTCAATTTGAGTAATGTGCATTCCCCCTACATGCACTTATCAGTACAAGTCTCCTCTTCATACTGCAAACATATGTTTACAAACTCAATCAAACCACAACAAACCGGCCAACTAGGTCCATTCAATATTGTATGAACTAAACAATTCAAAAACTTAATGAAAAACACGACAGTTATAAAAGATTGCTAAGCAACTGATTATACTTGTCTATTTCGTCTTGTTCGGCCTGAAGATGCTCCTCCACAATCTACCATACATGGAAGACACTCACCGGCAGGACGTACTCATTGAGTGAACGCCACAGAGATTGGACAGCACGTACTTCCTCCTGTCGAGACAGTCTCATCTGCTCCCTCTGTGGAGTAATAACCCAGCCATACCATTCGCTCTCTTTTGTGTCGTTCTGCATATTTGTGCATATACTCCACTATCCTCTCCGATGCCTGGACTAACAAATCATACCAGACAGTCTACTATAAACACACACATCACCTTCATCTCCTCCACTCCAGCCACTTCGAAACACCCATTTTCTGGATTGTCGTACACCTCCAGTCGCAAACTGTCATACTCCGTCACATTCTCCACGTCGGACACACATTCATTGTAGTACATCACATATTCCGATATCTACTCACCACAGTGGACTACCAGTGCTCGCAATTTGACATTCGTCTCCGCAATCTCCCTCAACTTGTCCATCCTGACCACCTCCTCCTCCTGTACAGTCCTCTATGTCCGGACAGTAAGTCAACTCCTCCACCCACGGCACACTCTCCACACCCAACAGTCCCCTTCCTCGCTCAATCTCCAATTCTACGACATTCCTCCACCCACCACCTCTGAATTCGCAGTCCAGTCTCAGTTTGCTGTGTTCTAACTTCAATTCCTCGATCGACGGCAATAGAAGACTGATTTGGCAGTTCATAGCATCGATCTCCCGCCTGAGTTCCTCACATTCCATTTCCTCCCTCTTTTCCGACTCCTGCATAACCAGACAGGCAGGAATACGTATTTCTCCTTGTAGACTGACAACTCCCTGTCCAATTCAGCCAGGTCCGCGTCCAGTCGGGCTTCTTCGTCCGACTCCAGAAACTCCCCGACCCCTCAAATAAGCCAACAAACAACCGTAAAAGTCAACGAAGGCTGAATCGTCAGTCCTGTCTGGAAATTGGCGACGGAATTCCGTGTCTTGAACCACGGTGGGCAGTTGGAGGGTCTGTTGGACTATCAGTTCCATTTTCTTGAGTGGGAGGGATTGGGGTACTTGCTCGGATGAGATGAGCCAACTAAAGAGGCCGAGGATCTTCTTTTTGGAGCATTCACGTGTAGGATTGATCAGGTCGTTCAAGTGGAGATGAATGGGGGAGCCGAATTTGCCCAAAACCTCGAGCATTTGACGTTCTTTTAGCTTTGGAGCAATCCTTAAATTACTGACTGTCTTGATGATGTGCTAATATGGTGAGACGGGGGTAGTACGTTGAAGATTAAAAGGACATTGGTGCTGCTAAGCACATCGAGAATTCCTTCAGAAGAATTGGGGAAATTCGTAGTTTTTAAATACTTTACATATATATAAATTCTACTTTTTTAATATCTTTTTTATATTGTATTACGATCGGATTTACAGGCATTACTCGCCTCCACAAAAAACTAAAAATTAATCGTGCTAAATTTATTTAATATTATCTAATTATATTGTGACAATTTTTTTATTTTAAATTATTTAATTAAGAATTAAGAATTTTTACCAGAGGTAGTAGTGAGGGTTAAACTTTTTGATTTTTATTCACTTAATTGTGGAATCTCAAAAGATATAGATGAATATATTCTAAATTGGAAAAACATAATCTATCCAATAAAGTTTTAGGTTTTTGTAATGATAATTGCAATAACCTGGCGGCAACGAACCGGCTAAAAATCGAATAATTTCAAGAAAGATCTATCAACCTACTAAAGGACCATACCGATAGGGAAATTGTTCATAGAACACTGGAGTCTCTCGTAGAGGCAAATGGGGGGATCGTGGAAATGGACCACAAACCATTCACCGTACATACAGAAAGTGCGTGGGGTCACGGTCGGAACACCGATGGCTCGACTGTTGAGAAGTGTCGGAATTACCTGAACGTGTTAGTTAATGGTTAAGACGGTGATTTTGTTTTGGCTTAAATAATAATAATAAAATACAAATTTTGGTGGATTAAACAGAAAAAGGTCAAAAAATGTTCATTATCGATCAAAAAAACTTCGAGGAAAGCGAGGATTCCGCGGATTAAAAATAGAAAGAGGTATGAGAAGGCGTCCAAACGTCATCGGAGTCAGGTGGGGAGAACGTGGAGTCATTTTAGGTCTCTCAAATGCGTGATCAAGACACGAAGTATGCGGGGGAGCCCACTGGAATTCGTAGTGGGCTTATTAAGAGCACTAAATTAAATTGATTTTTGTATAAATTGACTGTTCCCAGCTTTGTTTGTGTTTTTATTAGGTGTTTTGGAATTGGATTTTAATATGTGAAGACAATCAGGAATTCCTCAATATATGCCAGCTTTGTGAAAAGAATTGTAAGAGATGGACTGTAAGTCTCATATTGATCACCGAAGATTCATTATCTCCACAGTTAAGCATCTTGTTGCTTCATCATCAACGAGACATGGTAACTTAATCAACGAATCACTTCTGGATCATCTTACATGAAGGGGATAATGAAATAAAAATGATAATTGATGTCATTGACGAATAATCTAATTTTATAATTAATCCTCTGAACGCGACTTAACAATGCTGCCAGCACATCGTTATTTTAAAAAAATAAATATTTTTTCAAATTAATTTTGATTAGATTTTTTGATTTTCTTAATTATTTTAGTAATTTATCAAAGTTTTTTTCAAATTAATCTACCGTGCAAATTTATTTTGGTTATCCAAGTTTTTCAATTTGAAAAAATAATAAGTATAATTGTATAATTATAATAAAAAACGTTATTGATTCGGAAAAATTGGTGATGCCGGTTTTTGCCGACTCTTGGAAAAATTGATTCGATCAAAAAATTGGTAAAAAATTGAATAAATCGACTTAATTTCATTATCAAGTTATTTTTAATTAATTATCAGGTTATTTTCGTTTGATTTTAATAAAATTTTTAAGGGGGTATTATCCAACCCAGGGCATTATCCAGCCTGTGACAAAAAATAATTTTAAATATAAAACCAGAGAAAAAATTCAGTGGTACGTCGAATGTGTCCCATTTATCAACATGATTTGCCAAAACAGTACATATTTGATTCATAATATTCAAGTTTTTGAAACAAATAAATGCAAAAATATTCCGGTTTATATCAGAATTGTGGCTTGAATTAAATAAAGATGATTTGAAATACGAAATCATTTCTTGATGTTCATGATTATCAATTCCTGAAAAGTAAATCGGAAAAAATTTACGAGAAATATGAAAGCAAAAATCAGATGGAGATAATTCAAATAAGTTATCTTCAATTTCGCCCTGCATGTTATAAAATCTTGAAATTCTGTTCAAAAATGGTAACACGTGTATGACTCAACCAGAACAAATGTCCAGTAATCTGCTATTTGAGTCGAAATTGAAACAAAAATTATGAACTAAATTTAGATCAGTCAATTGTTTCTCCTTTAAACCAGGACTCTTTTATGCCATACTCGTCTTTCAAACACAACACATAGTATACTATCATTCTTAGATTAAGAATATTCGTTTCATTTGTTATTGATTGTTTTATTGCATCTTTCATTGATTTTTTAATAAAAAATAAGCTTTCTAGTGAAATAATAATAAAATAGTATGGTGTGTCTGCACCAATTTCAAATTAGCAAGATACTGATAAATTGTGAAAGTACTTTTTCCTTATAATTAGTCAATAATGGGGAACAAGTGATGAGGTGAGGTCCTTTAAAAACATTCCACCTAAAATTCTAACATATTTACAATACCTTCGATGACGTGATCCTTAAAACCTTCACACCAAGAAAATTAAAAAAAATTTCTGCATACTGGTTAAAATAAGCAAAGTGAATGTTTTCGACTTTTATGATAAGATCCCTTTAAATATTATAAGCAAAAAAGTAAAGAATTATTTTCAACATGTTAATAAAAACGAGAGAGAGAACTTTAACACTGATGTTCATCCAACCCCATTTTTAGAAATATATATTATTTTTCTCAACTTTTTTTGAAAAAAGAAAACACGGACAAAAATTATTTTAAACTGCCGGTTCATAAGACGCCTTGACAGTTCCTCAGACGATGCCCAACAAGACTAAAAGAGATGAAGAGTCTTTTGGGGATCCTTATTTTTCATTAAAATCTTCGTACAGGCATAAAGAGATACAGGCATAAATTTTTAATATTTTTGTAATTGAGATAAAAAGAGTCCAAGACGAAAGACAAGCTCGATCTGCGAGAATTTCCAGAGAACGGTTACGTGTAGAAAGATGAAGTCAATTTAAATGTCTTCAATCATCTTGATAATATTAGTTGAAACATTAAAACAAATATTAAAACAAGAATACTGTTTTTTTAAAGAAGTGAATATCTTCATTTTTTAATTAGTCTTTAAATTTAAAAAATGCATTTTATTAATTAATAAAAAAATTCGGACCTCGGAAATCGTCAAATATGATGTCACAAAAATTATTTTTGGGTTTGCTTTTATTGGGCTTGTCCTTAACGGTTCGAAATCTGAGCTGCCTTGGTTCCCAAATCAGTGGCAAGGAGATTAGAAAGGCTCTCTGTGACAACAAAAATGAAATAGAAATCCTTATCTTACGTATCTGCAAACTTGAATCTCATCTGGTGCTTTTCCTAATGAAGAACTATTTTTTATTCCGAAACTTACTTTCCTTATGCACTCATCACCTTTCTTTCTCAAGCAAGAACATCTATCTCGTCTTTATAATTTGGTTTTAAAGCCCCCGAGTTGCTGGTGAATCTCATATTCAAACCTGGTGACATACTGCGTGACAATTTACCTAATCGTTGCGGGGCATCGGTATCTGCTTTGCAGAGATTTATCCCTGCCATGCTATCTATCATCGTTGTCCGATTCCACTAATTTTGTCAACTCTGTTTTCTTTTCCTCTTCTGAATACTCCTTGGCATTGAGATTTTCCCGCCACATCAATGCAAAACAATTTTAGCCTTATAATTTGTGATTGATTTATTTTATTAAAACACCAAGACCACTTTATATAAAATTTAGAAAATAATGTAATTTGTATGTGTATCAAAGAGTTTCAGCGTTTCTATTGTTTAGTTATAGTTAAATTTTGGGGTATTTTTTTTCGTCTTCAGATTAAGAAAGTTAAATTTTTAGGTTAAAATTTTTTATCTCCTAGGTTAAAAAATCGCCCTAGTCATTGTAGAATCGACAGCTCTATTTCGATTAAGTAAACGGTATTCCAAGTAAACCAAAAATAATAGAATGCTCATTTTTATATATCATCAAAATCTAAATTAATTGAATTCACGATTATGTAAATCATCCTTTTCCTTAATTAATTGTCATAGTGAGTTGTATAATTAATGGAAAAAAAGATAAAAAGAAACTAAACACTCACTCAAAAGAATGATCTTGTTTTAACTTGAATTTCCATTTTCTATAATACTGCATATCCTGCGACGTCTTCTCAACAGTGTCCATGTAATAAACAAGTTCCTCGGACAACTCCGACAATAACTACAACACAAATGGCACGTGATACTTCTTTATCAAGTCGACCCTTATTCTGTAAACTCCCAATTAGAGACAAAAACTCCTCGACTGCTGAATATGGGAAGCAAACTTCTGAATCTTTGAAAAGCAGGCAATTCTAAATAAATACACATCACTTCTTACTTTAACACCAAATTTCTAATTTGAATTATTTCTAATTTGAATTAGTTTTGTTTCACATTAACTAGTGTACGTGGAAATCGATTTTTATAACATAAATTCAGATAGCTCGTGAATTAATTAGTTTTCACGTAGAATGGAAGCTTTGTGGACAAAGTATAAAACTACGGAATCAAAAAGCCTGCTTAAAAAATATTTGACTCAAGATCTCTACGACTCCCTTAAGGGACTTAAGACTTCTTATGGAGGAGAACTTTCAAATTGTATCACTCCAGGTTAGAATTAGCTTTTAATTTGTAAGGCCTAACTAATACCGATTCTCAGATAGGTATGTATGCTTGCGATCCAGAGGCCTATACGTTATTTGGACCACTTATTAATTTAATTATAAAAGATTATCACAAAGTACGTGTACTTTTCAATTGCTTAGATAAGTAATTCAATAACACACCCTCAACCCAATTTTGGTAATTTGGACAACCTGCCATTTGGAGATTTGGATCCCGATAATAAATATATCATTTCAACACGTGTCAGAGTTGGAAGATCTCTTGAAGGCAGACCATTCCCGCCTCTTTTGTCAAAGCAGGTACATTTTACCTTGAAATATGTATTCGTAGGATAGACTTGATATGGAGAACGTTGTTAAGAAGGTTTTTAGTCAATTTACTGGCGACCATGCAGGGACATACTATGCTTTGTCCAATATGAGTAAAGAAGTCGAAAAGCAATTAGTCGAGGATCACTTTCTCTTTCAAGACGACAATAGGTTGTGTTTATACAATTTTTTTGATTTCTACGGACTGCCTGTGGATATAACCATTGGCCTGCCGGACGTGGAATCTATCATAATGATTCCAAGACATTTCTGATCTGGGTCAACGAGGAAGATCATTTGAGAATAATTTCTATGCAGAAGGGAGGGAATCTTTCAGAAGTTTACAGGAGACTGATAGAGGCTTGCTTATTTATATAATTTTTGAAGGGAGTAAATAAATTTGGTGCCTGTGGGATGAATTTTGCTCATAACGAAAATTTGGGTTATTTAACGTATTGTCCAACTAATTTGGGAACAACAATTCGTGCTTCTGTTCATATCAGAATCCCTTGGCTCAGTTCGCAGCCTAATTTTAAAGAAATTTGTGAGAAATTAATGGTCCAGCCTCGTGGTATTCATGGAGAGCATACTGAAAGTGTTGGCGGAGTTTACGATATATCGAATAAGCGAAGACTCGGCATTTCTGAAATTGACGTTGTAGCAGAAATGGCTAACGGGGTTAAGAGAATCATTGAAATGGAATCTTCAAAGAAAATCAACATTTAGATGATTAATCTAATTTAATAATGGTTTCTAAATATTAAAGTTTTGATTCACCTTCAAATCATTCATTTTTAAAGTTTTCTTTAGGTTAGAATTCATATATTGGATGTTTAAAAATATTTGTAAGCGAATTTTTTCTACTAAAAATTATATGAACGAATTAAATAATATCAAGGTTAAAAATCCTAGAAATTATTTCCTGTTTTTGGCCTTGAACATATTTCAAAGTTAATACCTTTTTTATCGCGGATTTCTTTTTCATTATCTTGTTTTAAATAATTTTTACGTAGTACAAATTATCATTAAATAAAGAACAAAGTTAGATGCTAGCTAGGGTAAATTGATTTAAAAGTTAGTCAAGAGCCTAAGGTTCAGCTCAACCAAGCCAAACTGTGTATTGAATGGCAGTTTCTGCGGAACACAGCGACCGACGTTTGCTGAAAGACTCAGCTTGTCTCCGCTCGTTTATTTTCGAGGAGATTCTCCTACCGACGTAAGTGAGGTGTTTCTTCAGGTTTCGAAGGCAAGCAGAGGAAAATCAAAATAATCCGGAATACACAGGTATTTCGTCCTCTTTGAAACCTCGGCCTGAGCGCTGGCGGAGCCTGGGTGGCTGCAGGTTTTGAATAGCATATGTGGCGTTTAAAACTAGGGACTTGCCTTTCCTGAAAGGAGAAGTCGTCATCCAGTCGGAACACTTGCCATCGGTCCGGAAAAGGCCGACTGGCTCTAGAAAAAAAGGAAACCAGCTGCTTCTAGTTTATTTTTCAGTCAGCAGCATTGTGTTAGTGGTATAGAGGATTACTCTAGTGGAATTTGAAATTTTTTCAAAATTCTAATGGGTCTTAAACTGGCTAAATACACACGATTCATCAAATTTCTTTTTTTTTACAAAAATGATTCAGGCAACAGTGATCTTGTAAATATTATATCAGAAATAGAGGATTTATTTAATGTTTTTTTATAGAAATTTAATACTATAGAATTTTAACCTTCAATTAAAATCCAATTATATTTTGAAGGAACAGCTAAAAACTAATGAAGAAGAACTAAAAAATGTTTCTCTTTTGAACGAATCTCTCAATAAACGTTTATAGCTAATTTATCATTAAAGAATGGAAGGCTGTTTTTCTTTAAAAGAACATCAAAATTCTTTATTTTGCAATGAGTTACAAGGTAAACAAGAAATATAATTTTTAAGACAAATACAACTTACTGAATACTAAATTTAACGAAATAAGCAAAGAAAAAGAACTTTTAATATTAAAAAACGAAGATATAGAAATTCAACAATACAATAAGATTAAAAAGGTTGAAGAAGACCTGAGAATTAAATGTTTAATTTTAAAAACATAAAAAAAAGATGAAAAAGAAATGAAAGAAATACAGCAAGCTGCATTTGAAGATAAAAAAGCTGCACAATCTGAGTCTGCCTTAACTAAGGCCTCGGTGAACTATAATTTTACTTAATTTATTCAATATAAATAGTATGAGTCGAAAATAAGAGATCTGGAAGAAATCTTAAGAGGGCAGAATCAGTTTTTTGATCAACAAGTTTATCAGAGAAGAATTCAGCAACTCAAAGAAGATTATGAAGAAAAAATCAAAGAGCTAAATGAACGAATAAAGATCTTGGAAATAAAATGCAGGCGTAAAAAATCTAGTCGATGACAGTTGAAAAATTTTATTTTTGAGTTTTATTTGTTGGTATTTGAGCATTATAAAAATCAATATTCGAGTGCTTTTAAGCTTTCATCATCCAAAGAAAATTATTTTTAATTACAAAATATATTTTTTCAATATCAAGTCTGAACAATCGTTTCATTTTAAGTAGGGGTAATAAGAATAAAATCAGTTAATAGATTTTATTGAATTGCGAGAAAGGGAATATCAAATCGTCTAGGACAGGGGTTCTCAACCTTTTTAGCTCATGGGCCAAATCGATAATTAAGAATATCTTTGCGGGCCGCACAAAAAATATTTTATGTTATTAATGAAAAGAAGGCTTTATTAAGTAATAAAAATCAATGCGAGACTTGATTCTGTTTGGCGTCTAGAATAGTGTACGAAAAACTTGGATTCAGTGAGTAGCTGGTAATGAAGATCGTCAGATATGCTCTCAATTCTCCGAGAAACTGTATTAATGCTAAGCTGTAAGTTTCGACCAATTTTTTAATTTTTGAAGAGCAACATTCTTCTGTAAATATATATCACAAATATAGAGGACACTCAGTTGAACAATTACTTTGACGCAGAAATGGAAAATGATGAGAATTTTGTTGCAAACTCTTCTTCCAAGCGAAGAAGAGAAATCACTGACGATCTGGATTCTTAAATAATTTAAGATAGAATTTACATAATTAATTTTTATTAAACATTGGTTACAAATATATCACAATTCGGAATAATTGAAAATATACTTTCGGCCCTGTTCACGGAAACTTGGCTGATAACATCAAACTATCTGTTTTCTAAACCTCTCAGCAAGTTTATTTGAGCTTTTTAGAGTATTCACGGCAACTAATCTAAAGTTTCCAGATGTCCGTTGTCTCACTCCAAGATAAAGGTTTGCAAAAAGACAAATAAAGTTTTTATATATATTAGAAAAAAGTGTAAATATAAAATATAAAATAAATAGTAATAAAATATAAAAAGTATGTTCTGTGATTCGTTGGGAAGCTGTGGTGGATCAGTGACTAGTGTGGAATATAAATCGACACTATTAAAATGGACGAATTACATATACGGGTGGCAGGAGAGATACTTTATTTTGGAGAAGGGGAGTCTGAGTTACTACAAATCGTGGGAGGACGTGTGTTATAGGACTCGTGGGTGTGTGTGAAGGAGGTGCAAGTGATAGTATGGTTGGTGTGTAATGCCAGTTGGACGACTACGACGAGAGGAGGTTGGACATATGGACGAAGGACACCGTGTGGTGCATTCGAGCCCGGTCGGTGGAGGAGAGGAATCGGTGGGTTGGCCTGCTGAACAGTTCAGTGGAGTCGGCGTATGGAAGTGAGGGGTCTCTCCACTCAGATGTGTTGTCCCGCGAAGGGAGGTGTCCCCTCTGCCCACAACTCGACTGGAGGGACAAGTACTACAGGGAACGAGAAAAGAACAGGCAACTGAGGAAACAACTTGCTGATCTATTCCACGACGAAGTAACTACTCAGAGGACTGACATTACATGGGGGACATTACTCCCCAAGTGGACTACTCAGAGGACTGACATTACATGGGGGACATTACTCCCCACGTATACTACTCAGAGGACTGACATTACATGGGGGACATTACTCCCCAAGTATACTACTCAGAGGACTGATATTACATGGGGGACATTACTCCCCAAGTATACTACTCAGAGGACTGACATTACATGGGGGACATTACTCCCCAAGTATACTACTCAGAGGACTGACATTACATGGGGGACATTACTCCCCAAGTATACTACTCAGAGGACTGACATTACATGGGGGACATTACTCCCAAGTATACTACTCAGAGGACTGATATTACATGGGGGACATTACTCCCCAAGTATACTACTCAGAGGACTGACATTACATGGGGGACATTACTCCCCAAGTATACTACTCAGAGGACTGACATTACATGGGGGACATTACTCCCCAAGTATACTACTCAGAGGACTGACATTACATGGGGGACATTACTCCCCACGTATACTACTCAGAGGACTGACATTACATGGGGGACATTACTCCCCAAGTATACTACTCAGAGGACTGACATTACATGGGGGACATTACTCCCCACGTATACTACTCAGAGGACTGACATTACATGGGGGACATTACTCCCCACGTATACTACTCAGAGGACTGACATTACATGGGGGACATTACTCCCCAAGTATACTACTCAGAGGACTGACATTACATGGGGGACATTACTCCCCAAGTATACTACTCAGAGGACTGACATTACATGGGGGACATTACTCCCCACGTATACTACTCAGAGGACTGACATTACATGGGGGACATTACTCCCCACGTATACTACTCAGAGGACTGACATTACATGGGGGACATTACTCCCCAAGTGGACTACTCAGAGGACTGACATTACATGGGGGACATTACTCCCCAAGTATACTACTCAGAGGACTGACATTACATGGGGGACATTACTCCCCAAGCTGCGTAGAATATCAAATTTTAAAAGATGTTTGACATGATAAAATCCCCGAAAATCTTCGAGGCACGACTTATAAAGAAAATGGAGAATTTTACCATTATCAATGACAGGTATTGTAAATTTGCAATAAATTCACTGACTATCTTAAATTAAGTGATCCAAAATTAATCATATCTTGCGAAAATGAAAACAAAATTGAGCTTGCGGCGAAATCATTACACAAGTTTTCTTTCGAAGGAGTAAATAAAATTGAATATGAATTTCGACAGATAATTCACTGTAAAGAATGAGATTCTCAGAAAAGTCATTCGAAATTGTGAAGTTTGCAAATTTTCCGTCTTTTAAAAGTTCAATATATTAGGGAAACTCGGTTTATGAGCCACGAAGTAGGTAAACCAAAGTGGGTAAATCATTTGACTATTTAAGAATGTTCTAAATGCAATCGAACCCAGGACACTTGTTATATACGGGGCGTATTGAAAAAAATTCGGATGTTTATTGATTTTTTGTGTTTGCAGGTAAAACTATTATTCGTCGTATTTGCCAAAATACATTATTTATAAATTTAAGCAGATTATCTATATATTTGTATTTCAAAGCAAAGATCTCTAATTTATCTGACCAAAAAATTGGATTTTTTAATTTTAAGTGACAAATGCTAAAATCAACATGATGAAGAGCGTCAATTTGCTTCGTAGCTTCTTTTTTCAGCGAAAAGACAAAATTTTTCAAATAAGTTTTTGGTACAGACGCCCAAATTTTAAATAAACGTATCTCCAATTCCTTAATGTATTGGGCGGTTTTTTTGATAATTCCGATTTTTTCATGACACAAAGATGTTCTATATGATTAAGATCTGATGATTGGAATGGCCAATTTAGTATTTCGTGTTTATTGTCTTTCAAATATTTGGTTACAATGTGGCTTTGTAGCATGGAGCGTTATCTTGTTGGAAAATAAATGATTTTAGCCCCCCTTGGGCGATTGTACAAAGTCATTTGTTAAAGATTAATATCATTGATGCTATTCATTTTCCTTTTAATAAAAAAAGATTCCCCACACCTCCATATGAGAAACATTCCCAAATCATTAATCTTCCTCCTCCGTACTTTACGGCTGCCGGAATATTGCATTTTTGAAAAGCATGTCGAGTTTCACCATAAATACTTTAAGTTTTTTATTATTAGAGACATCAAACATTGATTTTCCCAAAAATGACCGTTTTCCATATGTTATCAGATGTTCTCTTCTATGTACCCATTTCGATTTACATTTTTTACTGTTAACAACTGTTTACGTCTTGCTCGATTTTACACATAACTCATTGAATTTGTAATTTTTCAAGATAAGTGGACTTCGTGATTTAATTTTTCATTTGATCAATCCTGCATTTTTATATTTCTTAGTTACAAAGCAACAATATCTTGCAATATTCAATAGTCTCATTTATCAATTCAACATCATCAAAAAATCCAAGTATTTATGTCAGGTTAATTATTAAATTCTTGAAAATTCGTTATCTCCCCAATAAGAATATTTATAAATTTTTCTTTACCGGCATCAGTCTTGTCTACAATAAAGAAAATCTTTCCATTAATTCACAATCCGATTATCTCATTAACACGTATTTTGGCCAAAATTTTGACATTGTTTCGACATTTTGATTCTAAAAGTAACTCGAGTCCAATCGTATTGAAAAAAATATCTTAGTACAGAATTCCTTAGTTTATATAATTGAATATTTGCGGAAACAAATGTTTCAGTTAGATTTAGTAAAGAATCATTCGTATCAACAGTAGTGGGAGAAACGTTTGAATCCTCGTTTGAATTTGTTCATATGTGAAATATGTTATTGCAAAATCGTGCCAACTTTTTCCATAGTTTTTTTCTTGAAAGTGCTACTTCATTTATCTTGTAGCACACAAGAGTGGCGATATATCTAAATAATTGCTTCTGTCAAACTTTGTAAATCATTAGCCTATTAAAGGAATGTTTTTCTCAAGTTTATGTGATTTTTTAATATTAACATTATTTTAATAATCGTGGATTCTTTTTGAACCAACATTTTTAAATTCTTATTAATTAATGTTGATGTAAAAAATTAATTAAATTAATTGAAATAATATTTTATTTATATTCATAATGTTTTATTTATTTTGTCTCTCTTGATTAAAAAATAATTTATAATTAATTTTATAATTTTAATTTTCACAATTTAAAGCATATTAATAAATATTATAAATCTACATTTATATGTTTTTGAGAACAAAAACGAGGCCTTCCGAAAGGTAATCTGATTCCTATGCAAAGCGTATAAATCTTTCGCCTTTTACTAAAGATTTCCGTGTGTAGGGATTATCTGGTTCTTATATTTTTGTGCCTTTTTGAGGTTTCTTTTTTATACTCTTCTAAATGAATTTAATTTGTTGTCTGCTAATTATCCCTTTATGTACAGGGATTTTCTACGACTCTGTTTTTTGTTTTGGGCATCAATAGAATAGCCGAGTATAGAATAACTGCCAATTTAACCATTGGCGGATTCAATCCACAGATTAAATTTGCAGACGCCTTCACTGGCACTTGCACTCTTCGATTTCTGCGAAAATGAACGCTTTGCCACTACTATCGTCCTTTTGCACTGGTCTTGGTAAAGTTAACATTAATGATGTCAACGATCTCCGGTTTTTTGGATGTCTACATTCACAGGCGACGCCCGCAAATTGAGATGGTTTTTTGAGCGGATATCCCCAACGATAGTACGCTCTAATTTTTTTCTCGATCGCGTCAGCCTTTCGCCTGGCAAACTAGTTGATTAGTTAGCCTTTTCTTATAGTTTCTTTTTGCTGTCAAAGTGTTTTTTTTAATTTTAACATTAAAAATACAGGTATTTATGGCCCTACAAACTACGACTAAGGAATCTATCGGAATCAGATTCATCTGCCCTCAACCGGAGCTTCCTTTAAAAAACAATGCAAACTTATTGATACTTTGCCCGATTACTGATTCTGAGACTTGCTGATTCTACTTCCCGATTACTAATTCTACGACACAAAAACATGAATTTAGTACCCATTTAAATTTATACATTGTGGATTTCTTTCTGCTCAACCCATTTTAATTGAATCATCCTGTTTTATTCCATCACTCTTTATTTGACTAACAAAAACTTAATTGACGAATTTTCTGTAGTAGATGACTACGGGATGTTTCAGTTCATCATGCTGGACAGTACTGATTAAGACAGTACCATTAATGTGGTGAAGGAGCGGCCTTGTCCTTCAGTGTAACCTCAAACATAAGGAAATGGTATCTTAAGATTTCATATTTGTAGGAGGAGGACTGACTTGATATTTATTTTTGATTTTTTATTCAATCTGATTTCATAATTGTCATTTAAAAAAATAAGATTTACAAAAAAGTGGAAATTAAAGTAAAGGATATATTCTGTGACAAGTTAAAGTCTTGTGCATTCTATAGAGAAAAAAATCTAGTAAGTATCCAATGCCACAAAGCTTTAAGTGAACTTCGTAAACTAGTTCAGTCAAAAAGTCATGAGAGGGCTAACATTAATGTTATAATTGAACGAACGAACGAACAGATTTTATTAACTTAGCAACCAAAAGAGAAGAGTTATTAGAAAAGGTTTTATTTAAAATCGAGACACCGAATGCCTCCTCCTTGCTTTCCTTTTCACTTCTCATGCCCTTTGCAATGAGCAGAGGACTTGCCGAATGTTTTGAGTTTGTTCGTCTAGCTCTCTGGGGAGATCCTGATCAAGCCGTAGCTTATACGCCAGTTTAATCGCAAAGCGCCTTGTTTTCTCCAGTTTGGTGATTATGCGATTTCTCTCGTCTGTAGGGTACCAACCTTCATGTCCATAGATAAGGACTGGTTCTACAGTCGCCTTATAGATGATAATAAAGGTGTCTGGGGAGAGATGGAAGCGTATAAGGCTTCTCAGGAACATTTCCTTCTTCTAGATTCCACGAACTTAAGGAACGATCCGTCAGCCCCGATCGTTGCCCCAAGGTAGCGTAGGTCGTCAGAAATTCTTAGTCCCATTGTTTCCATAAGTGGTTCTCTTCCTTTCCGAGTTTTAGAAATCCACGTGATGGTGGACTTGTCTCGTGCTAAAGAGAGGGCTTTCTCCGTTGCCCAAGACTTAACTCTCGCTACATATTCCCTCAGCCTTTTCCAAGAGAGGTCCTTGGATCGCGACAGATCCGTAACCAATATGTCGTCCGCATAGATAATTAGTAGACTCTCCGGATTTTCTGGTTTCGGGATGTCGGCAACGTATAGGTTGAAAAGTAGAGGGCTCAGGACCGACCCTTGAGGCACTCCCCTCCTTAGATTGATTGTATCCGAGGTCCGGTTACCACATCAGTTATAATTGAACTTCTAGCATCTTTTATCAAGAATATTTTCAGACAAATTAAAAAAAAGTCAAAAATACTTAGTGTTAAATATAATATATTAGTATGAGATTAATAAATATTATTAAAGTGGTTCGATTTTCAATTTATATGTAGGATTCAAAATTTTATCAATATAGTTTTCTAAGCGAATAAAATTAGGTTCGATTTGAGAATTTGTTTCTAAAAAATAATTAAAAAACGACCCATCATAGATTTAGTAGTATCAGTAATAATATCTTGAATAATAGATACTGCTGAAGCTACTGTATTCTATTAAAATAAATAAAATAACAAAACTTCCAAAGTTGAATTATTTTTAATAAATAATGCAGCAATTAAAGCAGAAAGCAAATCACCGGTTCCTTTAAAGTTGAATTTTGAGCGCCTGTATGTCATTTTAAACGCTTTGAAGGTGCCATCTGCAGTGAAATTTGTTATTTACCTTTTTGGCGTTCAGATGCGACAGTCATTAAAGAAGATTTGTATGGAATACTGCTTATAATAACTATATTAGGTCCAATTTGGTGCAAATTAAACAAAACTTGTTTAATTGTGTCAATTTCTTCAGTTATTTGAATTCTTGACAATTTTCTATAATTTTTTAAATCAATTTTGTTACTCGGCCTCAAAATGATTAGGCGTTATTACATCAGCAAGAGGCAATATATGTTTTATATATGTTTCTAGCAATTCTTCGGGGACATACTAAATGTATTAATAAACATATCAAACAAATTGCCCATTGTCGCCCAAGACAGGATCACAATCTTAAAATATAAAATAAAAATACAAAATTTTTGAAAAAATGATTCTTTTTTTAAATCTGTCACAATTTCTTTAACTTGCATCAAGACATCATTACTGTAAATAAACCCTGAGTGTTCTATTAAGTATATAACCTGTCAGAAGGTGTGAATAGTCACTTAATTTGTTAACTGTAAGTGCTTCATAGATATCTTTGAGTTCATGGCCTGAAAGTGTGATCCCAGATACTTTACCACTGACTATGAATGTAAAAATATAGAAAATATACAGAAAGTGTTACTAAATTGAACTGTATGTATTTCATCAACCGTGATTCCCATCATCTGCTCGTTTTAAAAATAACAATTTGAATCACTTTGATCGGTAATGTTGCAGCTTTATTTCCAACGACACCAGAGACCACATGGCTTTGAATTGACAATAACTTGGCAGGCATCAATTTTTAGCGAAGTCTAGACATTTTTAAATAATAAAATGACGATAAATTGACCTATTTATACTCCATTCCATATTAATGCGCCTTTTGTGGTCGTGCAAAAATCCAGTTATTGGATTAATGAAAAAAGAATCATTCGCTCATCCTCCCGTGACTATCGTCAGTCCGGGGCGCCCTTCTCTGTCGACCTCATTTTCCCGTTTTGCTCTTTTCGCTATCTCTGGGGATGTGGAGCCTAATCCCGGTCCAAAGGTACACATATCAATTCTTCAACCAAATATCAACGGAGTTACTGGTAAATCAACAGAATTAAACTCTTTTTTGATCAAGCATGATATTGACGTATGTGTACTCTAGGAAACCAACTTAATCCATCTTCGAGGTCACCACGTTTCCCCTCGGGCCGTGGAGGGGTCTCATGACACTTATTAAGAAGAGAATTACTTACCAGGAGGGCTCCCCTTCCCTCAGCTCTAAAGGAAACAAAAATACGAGTTTGGAGTCTTCTGCAATTACTATCCACACTTCAGTTAGAAACATAATGATTTGCAATATGTATATCTAAACAACATGGAAATCCTTTTTAAAAAATCCCAGAAAATACTCGGCGTGACTTACGATAGTCATATGTGTTTCTCCCAACAAGTTGAAAATGTTACAACTAGCTGCATGAAGAAACTGAACATCTTAAAAGTGTTCCTCCGAAAATACAAACAATGGATCAGCTTCCCCACACGCCAATCAATCTACCGGCAATGCATCGAACCCTCCATTAGTTATGATTGTGGGGCTTGAGGAAGGTTTTTCAATGAAACGAACCGTAAAAAATAAAAAAAACTCAAGCACTACAAGGATCGAATGAACATCTATCTATCGAGTCGTTTATAGAAATCTTAAAAGGAACCATGGGCCTACAGGCCCTAAAACTCCACCACCGCACCCTCATAGAAATTATGTCGAAACTAGGGAGCAGCACCGGGCAAAGATGAGGACCCTTCTCAGAGAAGCCAGGGTCACCTGATTAATTAGTTCTATGTTTTGGACGATGATCTTGGTTTTAATAATAATAATTCCAAAAATAATTTCAATATTCAGTCTAATTCAGTCTAATACGAAACTGTTAGAATCAGGTGTCCCTGTCCTAGTATGTTGAGTAAACTTTCCCTGTAGTACTTTCACGGTCGATATATATACTGATTATGTTACGCTTTTGATATGTAATTTAAAAAACCTGCGTCCTTTTATATAGACTTGAAAATCTATTATCCTAGGGATTTAGAAATTATCAGAACAAATCTCAATTAAATAAAAAAGTCAAAAATGTATATAAAAATTATTTTTTAACACAATAGTCAGATACACGACGAATTAAATCATTTTTAAGAATCCTCTTAGGCGAATTAAAAACATTATTGACACACAAAAATGATTTTAGAGCTGTCACAGAAAGTGACCCAATACATCCGGAGAAACAACGTGCTTCATTTCTTCCAAACTCAAAATCCCAGAAAACTCCTCATTTTCTTTAAATTTTAAAGGAGATTCAAATTTAGTCGTAATGTCATCCTGACCGCAAAATTGTAAAAAACGGCTAATACTAACTTCTGCCCGCCGCTCAATGTCATTATTATTAGGCACTAATATATAATCTAAAATCACTACAAGTATGGTCCTCAAACTCCTCCACGTCATTCATATCCAAGGCCATTGCCTCCAAAGTGCTATAAAACCTTCTCACCGACGGATTCTCGAATGTTTCTGGTTGGTATGTAAACATTAAATGACTAATCAAATCCTTAGCAGTATCCAGCATATCTTCTGTTACATCACACTTTGATTCGGAACATACCAACAGAGTATAAGCTTCTTTAATTCAAAAGTCCTTTTCAACAACAAACAAAAAAATCCAAAGAATCTTTAGCAAGTCCGGAGAATTGAGGATAAACGAAATATGGAGGCCCTACATGATGAAATGGCTTCAAAAAGTCCTGATCAATAAACCTCACAACCCTCAGTCCTTTCAATCATTTAAAACAAAAATCACCGCCATTTTCTGCTTTTTTTAACTCGGAAACAGAAAATGAACAACAATCACCAGAAACAAAACTCAGCTGACGAACTACGTTGCAATCAGATTGGACTTGATTGGACTCACACTAAACTTCAAAACCCCAAAAAACATCAAAGTAAGTCGCAGATCTACAAACTGGCCTACCTGATGACCTATCAAGACGATGAACAGACGGTTTTGCACTTCTTTGTACAAGTTTATGTCTATTTATATAAATAAACCCCATTTTACATCGAAATTGGAATATTTAAATTCGAAAAACTCAAATTTAAACGAGCAAGTACACTTTTCTTACGATCCCGCCAAAAAACTCTAAAAATCAGGAGATATCAAGATCACCTGGCTGAAAGTTCCTGAATATAACACTTAGTATCCTCCGTTAATGTGTCCAAATCCAGATTAGGTATTATCCTCTAATTTTATGGTAATAACGATTACTTTATAACACAAAAAGGGATCGAACATGTGGCCAAATGGGACTAAAATTAGTTTTACGTCAGAATTATAGAGATCTTTTGCTCTGGTCTCAGCTATTTCTAGTCCTTGGGAATCTTTAGTTATGATTTGGTCTTGATTTGTGAAAATAAAAACTCGTTTTGAGGACGTTTTAACAGTCAGCTCACCAAAACTCTGAAGACATAAAAACAGAGAATCGGAGAGGTCTCCAAATGTTGTATTTTCTTTAAATTTTGACTGAAATTGTATGTAGTCTTTAAAACGTGATTTTTATAAATAAACCTAAATCTAATAGTCTTTGGGCATACATGATTGTTGCTGAGGTCACCCTTCCTAGTTCCGCGTGAACAACAATACTGTCCTTGTTTCCTGCACATACCGTCGTTTCTAGCCAATAGAAGAACTCAGTAAGTGCCACGGCATCCTTCAGATGAGCCAATTCCATTCCAGCCGATTCAGTTGGGTTCTTCACTGCCTTCAATCTACTTATTGGAGACCAATCAGTCTGGAGGATTGGGGAATCAATTTGTTTAGCAGCGAAGTAACTACTGCTCTTAGGAATCTGTCTTATAATAAAAAAAGACAAACCCAACACATTTCTTGGTTACAAGTCAGAGATCGGAGACATTGAAATGTGTCCTTATACTCCCCCAAAGTAACTTTCTCTGACAAAGATGACCTCCCGTTGGCAGGAGACAGCCCAAGATGAGTCAGGACATTTGAATCAAGACGAGAAATGTCGTTAAGGAAGAGAAAGACATCATTTTGTGTGAGGATTACATAAGATAAAAACACCGGGTTATATTCCCGTCGGCTCCCCTCAGATTAAGCAACCCTTCAATCAGAAATAATAACTAACAGGCAATTTCGTCCAGTTGAGTCACCAAATATACAGAGGCACCTTCATCTCTCATACTTTCACGAACTTTTCTGACCTTCTCTTCCCAAGATTGTCCAGAATATTTTATTTCGAGTGGAAAAATGCGAGATTTAGGAGTTGGGGGTCTGTCGGTCCATATTCTGTCCACCAAATTGTCTTCAACAGGGACAAGACTCATCTTCTTCTGGTCAAGTTTCTTTGAAAGTGATTCCCATTCGTCTATCAATAAAAAAACAAACAAAAACTGAAATCCATGAGAGAAGGGTCACACCCGACAGACGACCCAGGACCAAGTTCCTATAAATGAGTTAAAAAAAGTTACTTGACTGAGCCAATCCCCCATAGAGGGAGTATCTTGCAGTCCTGTTGGAATGTAGAAGTGGAGAGATACCCTGTTTCATTAGAATCCAGGAATCAAGATCAAGTTCTGTTGAGGCCTGGTTCCAATATCGTCCGTCTGTCCATAATGCGGCCTTTTCAGTAGTTACGACTGCAGTTCCTGCCGAGCCTGTAAATTTGGAGATGAATTGACGGCGTTTTGTATTGGCTGGTGTATATTCGCTTTGATGTTCGTCTGAGGTTGGGATGATATATCCATTTATGGGTGGAGATGTGAGTGTAAATTGTTTACGTAACAAAGACAAAATAGACTGAGACACTGACATGTTGTTTTATGATAAAATTAATAAGTCCATTTAAAATTAGGTTTAACAGATATTAAATAATAAATCTTATAATGAAACATATATTTTATTTATTAAGAAAAGTCGACAGTATTATCTCTTGGTCTCTTTCTGAAATACAAAGCTTCACACATCTGAAGTTACCTTATTATGTATATTAGACAAATTTTGAGCCAAATTCCAAATTTTAAAATTTAAAACGTCAATTTTATATAATTCATATTTCTAGAAAAAATTATTCTGCGTAAAATTTATCTGAAAAAATTCTTTTTAGGTCTACATTTTGGTTAACTTTCCTCTTTTTGGACCAATTTTGTTGACTTTATTGAGGTCAATTTTTGATTTTTTAGAGCATCTTTTTGGTTGCCCTACTAACTCCTTTTGAATATGAAACTAAATTAAAATAACATTCTCAAGTGTGCTATTACCAACTCTAAAAGGTGTTCAATGCTATTAATTATAGGCTTGGACTAGAAAGCCACTTCTAACTACATTTACTGGTTATTTTAATATCTTTCAATAACAGCCTTTTTACTATTTTAGAAAATCCTTTAATTATTTAAAGGTGTGGTAGTTTTGAGAGTGAAGTCACATAACCAACATGAAGTAGTTGGTCGAGATGGTCGACCTACTCGGCTAACACCATCCTGTCTTGTTTATGTTCTGAGTCAAAACAGACATGACTTTTAGAAACTTAGACCTAGTGTTAGAGAAAAATACTACTTTGGACACAGTCTTGGTGGGATAGTGCCTGTAAGCATAAAAACAAAAACGTGCCCGCATTTTTCTGTCCTTATTTTAGTTATTTTTTGAATGAGTAGTGTATTTGAAGACGTGGTTAATTTTTGGGGACTTTAATTCTTTATAGAGGAGACCGTATATGATAGAGAATATTTATTATGACTTATATGCTGTTCTTTTCTTGATATTATTGGTTAGAAAATTATTTTTGTTTTCTCTATAGAGAACTAAAATATTTGCAAACGACACAAATAGCTTCTTTTGTTTACTTTTTTATTAAAATCTGTCATTTCTAAATCTTTCTTCATATCACAGAGTCTTTGCGAACGGAAAGTTAATTTTTTTTAGCTTTTCTAAAGAGGTGTCTAACTCTCCCCTCTAGAAGTGCCATTCTTGTATTTGACCCAAGAATCACCAACAGTTAATTAGGGTAAATAATTATTTGTAAATTAATGTTAAAAAAGACACAACTTTGATTAAATGCTATAAAACAAAATTAACAAAATCCACAGTGATTATTAGAACAAGAATTTAAGAAGAGAGAACTTTTTAGTAAGAAAAATAACCCAATTTCATTTTCATAAAATGAAGTAGGCATTCTAATTTTAAATTATGGTTATTAAACTTGCATGTATCCTTCAAGTAATTGAATTGATCACAGTAGACTGTCGGCAAATCTATAATCAGCCCATTTTTAATCACGTCAAATTTTCAAGTGCTTTTGTGGCATTATAACACATAATAATTTGATTGTTATTTATACTTTTTATATGTATATTTCAATTAAAATAATTAATCATTTTTCTGAATTATTTATAAATAATTACTAATAAATTATTTATTGTGGGCTATCTTGTTGTAGTTGTTGGCTTTGGTACTTTTTTATAATGATTATAATTAACAATATTTTCACTATTTTAATAAATTAATTTTAAAATAATATCCTAATTTATTAGGAAATGTCTGCCGTTCATTACAGATTAAAAAGTGTCAGAATATCAAACAATTCTATTCACTGGCGACACAATCTCCATAACTGAATTTAAAGATAAAATTATGGAGAAAAACACCACACAAAACCGACCAAGCAGTTTCGATCTTCACATTAAGGACGAACATTCTGGACGAGGTTATTTCCTTATCCTACTGCATAGTCTATGACGAAAACAACACACTGATCCCCAAGAATTCAAAACTCGTCATAACAGTTTGTTTAAATATTTTATTATTTATTTTTAATTAATTTTTTTATTTAAAAAATTATATTTATTATATAAAATTATTATTTTTTAGGACCAAGACTTTAGTAAGGGTTTGATGTCTTCGATAAAGCTATTAATAGACATTACCAAAACTCAGTTCTACCACTCCCAACCCTCCACGTACACAACCGACCCCTGTAAACCTAAGAAACGAATATCCGACCTATGTATGTGTACATTCTTAGACATAAAGATGACTAATTCGACTAAAAACGTGGGAATTCCTGAGGATTTGTTGTGTGGTGTATGCAAAGGACTGAATGAAGAGGCAGTGATCCTGGTCTGCTGTTCCAAGTCAGTCTGCAAGTCCTGTTAGTCTATGACTGTTAAATAGCTGTGTGTTATTTATAAACAAGACGTGTGTGTTGTGCAATCGGCAGTTCTTATTGACTGGTTGTGTCCCAAATAAGTTTCTTCGAAGGAGTGTAGAGACGTATAAGAGCAATAATGAAGACAAAATTGGTGTTAAAATGGAAAAGGTTGGGGATAAGACAGAGAATGGGGAGATGAGTCGTAGTAGTGATGAGAAGACTGATAATTGTGGTGTTTTGAATTCGCCATTTGTTAGTAAAAGTGTAAGGCCGGCAGTTAAAGAAGGATTTGTGAATTATTTTCCGACATTTGCACAGTTTTATCGACCATTGGGGCCGTGTTTGTTGAGTGGAGATGATTTTATTATGTCATATGCCCCATGCGTTACCATGCCTGACGCGTTACCATTGCTCTAAATTTTTAAAATGTGTTCGGCCCGGGTGAGTTTTTCTGCGTTCCGGGTGAGTTTCTATGATTGATTTTTTAATTTTTCTAACAAATGAAAAATCATTAATCAATTATTTCTCAGAGGTAACGAGTCGGGCATAGTAATCGCAGAGGCATGTGACATATTAAAAATCGGAAAATCTATGATTACTAAAATGGCGTCAGTCAGTTAGCAGAATTAAGTATAGTTAATTGGAAAATATTTTTTCGAATATTTTTATGTATGTTAATATTAATACATTTATAATCTTATGGTTAAAGAATGACAATCAATAATCTCATTTTCACAAGTCTAAAGCCAAATTTTATTATGCACATTTTTTGAGGCTAATAATCGTGACTTATTTTTATTTGCTGGACAATATTTCCAGTTGCCTCCGCTGCGGAACCGGGCTCAGTTGCAAAGCAGGCGGAACTAACAAAACAGAAGAAGTACCGGGTCCTGGCAATGAATCACCTATTCACTGCAGTCGCGGTGGAAACCTCTGGAGTCATCGGTCCGCAGACGCTATCGTTCCTCCGCCGCCTTGGATCTAAGCTCGTGGTTGCCACGAAAGATCCCAACGAGTCGATCAGACTCTTTCAAAGGATCTCATTGGCCATCATGCGCGGGAATTGCCAGTCGATTCGCTGCGCATTTTAACTCTTTTCGTTTATTAATATAAATTAGTATTTAAAAAAAAATAAAAATATTTCCAGTTCCCAAATAATGATCCAAATATATTTGTCATCCATTTTTTGTCTGTCAATTGACTCTTTATTTTGACAGTTGTGATCTCCGTTTTTTCTTTATTCATAATCCTGGGGTGTGATTAAACACTTTTCTTATTTCGTTGATATCTTTTTCATTGGTGAAACTGCTGTAAATTAGCCCAAACTTTGGCGTTTGCATGTATAACACTCATCCTTAACTAGTCCTCGTCTTACAAGGTCCGAAATAAACTTAATAGTTTTCTTTTGTAGATCAATTTATATTATCAAATATTTGGGAAAGATCAATTCCTTATATCTGAACAGTTTCTGGGATTTCTACGTCGTGTCACATATCCATTGCGTGTCTATACAGCGTATGGAGTGAACCTGTCTCTTTTTAATCCACATTAACTCAGAGATACGTATTTGTCTACTTAGAAAAAATCCTATTAATCAAGGACATTAGTAGGGCAATTTTTTTCTAGCACTTAAAAAAAAATTTTTAGCGCTAAATCTAGCATTTATAATTTAAAAAATTAGCACTTAAAATGATCAAATCTGGCATTTAAAATTGTAAAATCTATAACTTAAAATAATAAAAATTTATTTATTTAAAAACCAAGAGCACCGTCAGGCCAGAAAACAAGATTAATTAGGTGATCCCGACATTCCCAATCAGACTACGCATCCTCTCTCTGTGTTCGATATGATATCCAGGCGCCAAAATAATAAAAATAACATTTAAATTTTATCTCCGTTAATTTCAACTTAATATCGGGATTATTTACATGATGTTTAGCATTTGATACTAAAACTCCATCTGACTGAAATGCGTTAACAATTTCACAAATTTTTTCAAAATTCGTGAAATAATATTTCGCTGTTTTAAACCAACTTCCCCATCTGCATAAATTAAGAAAAAGAATACCTAGTAATTACGACATCAGGTGGGTATCCAACATCCTTGAACAAATTACGACTTCTTCGGTTTTTTTACTGTGGCAGCTTTAATGCTTGCAATTAAGCCATCTATTTCCGGATATGCAGACTTTATACGTAAAACCGTATTGTGTAACAAATGAGAAACACAAGTCACATGATGCATGTTGTTATACATGACCATTAAAGTTTTACCGCCTATTTATTTAGATACTTTTATATCACCAGAAATCATATAAGGAGCGGCATCTGAGATTAACAGATAAAAATTGTCACGAATAATCTTCATTTCTCTAATGACGTCATCTATTATTTGGCAGATGATAGCAGCATTGGCATGATTTTCTAGTGGTTTGCATCCTTCGGATATCTGTTTCATCAATTATTATAAAAATCTTTTCGTTTCTAAAAGTTAAAAAATAAACTTTAATACGTTAATAATTTTGTCAGCTCATTTATCTTTTTTTGTGCAAGAAATTTAACCGTAGTTCTGCATGAAAATTCGGACGGAGTGTTAATGTTAAATGTTTTAAACATTTTTTTGATCGAATCATTTTTTAATTTGTATAGCGGGATGTTTGCTTGTACAAAAGCTTCCGTGATCGTTTCTTTAACCGAATCTACTTTGATTGATTCAGTTAATGTTGTTTGAACTGAATCACAGGAATGACCTACAATTGTATTACATTTATACGCATATTGTTCTGATGTTTTAAAGAAGAACGATGAGAATCGACAGAAAATTTTTTTGCACAGTTGACTTTGGATAAACAAAGAGAACAAAATAGAAGGCCATGGTCAGCAATACAAAACTCATCTTTGAATTCTGAGACTACACGCTTGGCTTTCTTAAGCAACGAACACTTGGGTTTTGGCATCACTCAAAATACTATATAGCGTGCTAAATTATTTTAGTTAATATGGGTGGCATTAAAAAAAATTTTAAATGCAATTTAAATTAGCATTTAAAAAAAAATTAGCATTTAAAATTACAAATAGCATTTATAGCATTTATAAAGTATGTTTATTTTTAACAAAATTAAAAAATAATTATTCCAAATTCAATTTTATATTAAAAAAAATATAAAAAGTAAAAATAGCATTTTAGCACTTAAATTGCCCTAGACATTAGTTTCCGAAGGATAATCGATCTGACGTTTTTCGCAGGTCCAGTCGGCTTCTCGGGTTTCTGTTTAAGTATTAAATCTCCTCACCTTAGTGGGACAGACTTGTGTTTAGTAAATATATTATTTAAGATGAAGGGTAGTTCATACATCAGTAAAGTTGGTGAATATTTCAAGAGTTCTCCGTTAATACTATCAATCTCCGTTCTTTTTTCAGCTTTTGTAGAGCCTTTGTATTTTTGACAAAAAACATGGATTAATTTTTTTCAGATTTTTTGCTATATTAAGGAGAAATACAATAGAATGTTATCTTTAGAACAAAATAACTAAAATAATACTGAATGAAAGAGTCATTGAATTAAAAATAACTTAAAAGCCAAATAAAAATCAATCAAAAATGAAAAAAATCATTAGTTTAGCTATGTGGAAAATAATAATTTTATAAAATGTTTCTTATTTATTTAAATATAAAAAAAATTGAGAAAATTAATTATGCTTTTAATTTTTTATAATTAAACTACATATAATATAACAACTAAATATTGACGTAATTTAAGGAAATGCAAAATATCATCCTTTGGGACATATAATAAAATTGGAACGATACAGAGAAGATTAGCATGGCCCCTGCGCAAGGATGACACGCATAATCGTGAAGCGTTTCACTTTTTTCAAATTTTTGAACGGCTAATGAATTAGGTAAAGTTTAGAAAAGTATTAGAATTGCTTGATAATGCGGCATGTCATAAAACTATTGAATGCTCAAATATTGAGTTTTTATTTTTGCCAAAAAATACAACACCGTATTTGCAGCCATTGGATATGGGAATAATCAAGACCTTTAAAGATTATTACTCAAATTATCTGATTCAGTTTTTGTGCTTTGAGGATGATGGTGATGAATTCAAACGGTCGATGAACAAAATAAACCTTCGTCAGGTAATCCTGCTAATTTCTAAAAGCTGGGAAAAACTTGATCCAAGTTTAATATTTAATTGTTGGAATCAAATTGAAAAGATTCGTGATTCCGTAAGAATTGAAGATAGCATTACAGAAGAATTAATCAACAATGCCGTAAACAAAACATTGGATGGTAAAAATGACGAATTCGTCGATAATATTTATAACGAAGGTTTAGAAAACGATAACATGGAAATAAGTCTAAGAAAAACGCAAGATTCTCTTGATCAGTTAGAAAAGAAAATTTTTCACATATCTCCTGAAATGCTCAAAGAATTTTACGATTTTCGACTTAATTTAATAAAAAATGTAAGAAGTAAAAGGAAAACTGGGGATAAATTAACTGATTATTTTTCTAAAATTGATTTTTGATGTTTAAAAATCTCTGTTTTTATTAACCCCTGTTTTTGGGGCACCCCCGCTTTTTGGGCACTTGGTGCCCCAACTCGGGGTCGGACTGTAACATGTTCTCTCTCTGTCTTGATCTTATGTGGCCGCACGTGTGGAAATATAACTACTATGTTTCTACGGCAGTTGCCTATAATAATAAAATCAGCGATATTCATAATATAAATACTTTAGATAAACATTATAATTTAGAAGAACTCCGAACAATTGTGGAGGAAAGAGAACATAGATTATTAGCTGATCAGTTGGAAATATGCAAAGAAATTAACCTAGTGATCCAATAAGAAAATGGTTCTATCATTTTTATTGATGCACCGGGTGGTACTGGTAAGAACTATCTTTCAAATTTATTGTTAGCGAAGGTGGGAAGCGACAATTAAATAGCACTATCAGTAGCATCCTCTGTAATTCCTTTAACTCTTTTAGATGGCGGACGAACAGCACATTCAACATTCCGTTAAATCTTTCTTACAATACTGAACCGGTTTGTAATGTGAAAAAAATTTAGTTGCGGGTCATAGAATTATGAATTCTAGGTTAATCGTTTGGGTTGAATCCACAATGGCTCATAAAGGCGCATTTGAAGCAGCGACAGAACATATAGAGATACCAAAAATTGTGAAGAACTGTTGTTTGGGGGAGCAATAGTTGTATTAGCAGGTGCTTTTAGACAAACTCTGCCGATTATTTAAGAGGGACGCCTGCGGATGATTTGAATGCCTCCTTCAAATCTTCATACTTGTAGACATACATACGTAAAAAGGTAAGCTTAGATGTAAATGTATGTGCACATTTACAAGTGCTCGATAGCATATTTTCAAAGATCTTTTTAGATATTGGAAATGGGGCAATTATTTTAGATTTACAAGATCAGAAAATTAGGCTACCGGAGGAATTATGTATATATGTGAATACAGTAGAATTATTCATATATTTAGATTTATTAATCAAAATCCATGTAGAAGAAAGAATATATAAATTGGTGGACGTTATTATGGACCATGAAAGACCCTGCGAATATCCAGTTGAATTTTTAAATTCATTAGATCACAGGTTTTCAAACACTGGCCTTATCAAATATTGACTGGCCTTATCAAATATTGAGCCAGACATAGAAAAATTATGTAAAAATAATAAATTTTGAATTTGGAATTTTATAATTATGTTTTGATTTTTGATTATGTGCCGCGAGGTTATTTTTTATTAGCATTTGCGCCGCGAGAAATTTCTCGTGAAAACCTATGCATTAGATCCTTCTGGGATGCAGAATCATCTTTTAAAGTTAAAAATAGATGTTCCAGTGTTTTTATTGCGAAATCTTGCCCCACCTAAATTATGCAAAAACCGAGGTTAGTTATAAAAAATTAAGGGCTAACGTAATAGAAACGATAATTTTAACAGGTAAGTATAGAGGTGAGGCTGTTCATATCCCATGAATTCCCATTATTTATGATGAATTACCATTTTGATTTAAAAGGCTGCAATTTCCTTTGAGGATGAGTTTTGCGATAACAATAAACAAGGCTCAGGGATAGTCATTAAAGATAGTTGGCTTATTTTTAGAGAGCGAGTGCTTTTCACATGGACAACTATATGTGGGATGCTCAAGGGTACGCAGAAGAGAAAATTTATTCGTATATGCCCAGGAAGGACGGACGACAAACATCGTTTATCAACAGGCATTAGAATATTGTTGCGTCAATTCATAATTTCATTTTTAAAAAATTTACAAAAAAATATTTTAAAACTCTTGTACAGTAAAACCTCTAGGATCCGTCAAATTTGGGACCCGGGAAATTACGGCGGATTCGAGAGGTTTTACTGTATCTCATAAAAGAACAATTCTTGATTATTTGGCTTTATTGAGTTTGACAGATTTTATGAAATTAACATTTACTCAAAAAACTCACAAAAAAATTTGATCGTCAATTCATCATCAAAAAGCTAGTCAAAATATCAATTAGTCAACATTATTTCAATCTGGAAACATGTTTGTTGAGGAAACATTAGATATTGATTAATAAAAAGATAAATAAAAATTTTATAAAAAAATTTTCACTCAGGTTTAAGCATTTGAAAGAAATCAAGTTTGGTAAGTGCCTTAGAACTGTTCTTCCTTTTATTTAAAGATTTTTCACGTCCTTGCATATCCTCTGGTTCTGCAGATAGTTCGGCCTTTCTTTTCTTAGCCTGGGACACAAATTTGAGAACGGCTCTTATTCGATAATATAACAGAAATACTTCTGACTTGTTCTTAGTAGTATATCTTCCAATTCTTGGTTGTATGAGTCAAAAAATTGATGGAAAAAACATTTCTGGCATTATGTTCTGTTAATTTATATTTTAATATTACAATTGAACGGGAAGGTTTTATATTCTCGGAAATTGTTTCTGTATTGAAATCTTGCTTGCTTAGGATTACTGGGTCTGCCACTTTCTTCCGTTTGAAATATTATCAAAATGATTAAAAATATAGAAATTATTTTTGAAATAAAATAACAACAAGTGATATTAAACTAATTAAACGAATTTCCAGCTCAATAGACCATCCTCCTCTTTGCCCCAACAGGGACAACCTTGACCGGTCTCCAAACTTCTTTTAGGCAATCTAAAGGATCATTCTTCTTTTCCCGGATGAGACGACTTTCATCAGGCTCCAATTCATAGTTCCATCGCTCTTCCTCTCGATTAATGTTATTATAGGAGTAGGACTCTTTTTCAAATGCTCCCGTCATTAGGTCGGTTTCGTCGAGTTTCTGATTTATGTTGTTATCAAGGAAAGTTATATTTTCTTCAAAACCGTCGTCCTCTTGGGACATCATTCCATGTTTATAATCGATGCACATACTTTCAAGAGTCTTCTTCATGATAATAGTTTGGATGTATGCTCTTACAGGGTTCTCAATTTTCAGACCATTCTGGTATTGTTTGTAGTATTTACTGACAATGGCATCCCACGTTAATACTATGGGTACTATATTCACTTTTGCTTTGTGGATTAAAGCCAATTCACTTGCTAAGAGATCATACTTGTGGGATTTTTCGACTTCGACTTTTTTAAGAATTTGCTGCGAAGTTATTCCAATTTCGATTAGTGTAATGGTATTCTTAATTTTATCCCACACGAAAATGTCGGGCTTGTTGTTATGAACGTGTGTGTCAGTACTTATAGTAGTATCGACTCTGATCTCAACTGCTTCATTTGCAACTATAGACTGGACTGAATGGGTCTTCAATCTTTTTGACCTTTTTATTCCATACTGTCTGCAGAGATGTAAGTGAATACATCTCACTACTTCATTATGCCGTCGTAAGTAATCGCTGTTTAGCATTCGCCCACACCTGGTAGCTAGATGGTCAACAGTTTTTTCCGCAGAGTTGCAGTGTTTGCAATTCGTTTCTCCTGCTCCAAAGAGGAAATTGCGGTCTTGTAGTAAACAGAAGGATGCTTCTGATCTCGGAGAAATGTTTCCATATGTTAACCACGCGGAGGACTCCGTAACATCGATATTAGTATCTTCCAAACAATTAAAGAGGATTGAATGCAGAGGTTTTTTCCTGATTTCTGCAATTAGGTATTCATTTTGTAATCCTTGCAGTGCCTTCACATTGAGACTTCCATGGTCTTCAATTTTGTATTTTCGAGTGATAAATTCTACGATTGTGGCCATATGTGTTTTCTTTGACTTCATGACCCGCAGAATTCCCGCTCTTCTCAAACAGTAATGAGACTTCTTTTCAAGGTCTCCGAAAAATTGGAGGAGCATTCGTTCGCTTTTTTGAGTTATAGATACGAGTCCTCTTCCAAGACGATTCCTGGGTAGGTATAATCTTTCTTTGTTCGCCGGCTTCAGGTGAATCTTATTCTGTATTAGAATTCCTCTGATTTTCTTATCAATAGCCTCAAATTCGGTTGGGTCAAAATCAATAAGTCCAATATAATAATTATAAAGAGACAATGCATGTTCATTGATAGATTTGAATAGGTTCCCTGAGTTAAGTTTTGTAGTGGCCAGATTGTTAATTATTTTCTTCATCTCATCAAAGATTGATTTTAGCACATCGCTTTTCAGTATGTTACTCATTTTATCTTCGAGCACTCCCAGGTATCGGTAGCTATCAAGTCCATCAAGTAGTTTTGCCTCGGAAGCCAAGCCCTGCACGTTAGTAGCTGACTTCTCCACATTTTTCTCTAGTCCAGCAGCCTCGAAGAAAAGATTAACATCATTCATCATTTTTATCAACGTATCTTCTTTCTTCGAGAATATTTTTAAGTCATCCATGAAAAGTAGATGGTTTGTTGAGTATGTAAGTGATCCCTGGCCAGAGTTGTCCATATTCACTTTTGGATACTTCACATGTAATAATCTGCTTAACGGATCCATCAATAGCACAAAGATCTGAGGGGATAACGAGTCTCCTTGTAAGATTCCCTTTCGTAATTTAAGTTCTCCAATTTCTTTTTTGTCAAGTATCAATTTAATTTTCCATCTTTTCACCAAATTTTGAATGAAATCTTTAATCCAATTTGGAAGGCCAGAAGAGTCAAGGATCTTAAAGAGAAAGTCGTGGTTTACTGTGTCGAAAGCTTTTCTAACATCGATCCATGCAGAAGCCAAATTATTTCCGTTTTGTTGATTGACAGATTGATTAATTATTGCTTGTTCTTTGGCTCCTTGACACATTCTTTTCGTTCCCAACTGATTATCACTAACGAAAACCTAACTTTTTTTAAGATGATTAATTCTTCTAAAGTGGATAATTAAATAAAAAAGATACAAGGTCTTAAATTTGAACTTGTTCCATTTTTTAGAAAAGAGCCATTTTCTTTCGCACGTGAGATAAAATTGTTAGAAGGATATATTTTATTTTTTACTTTACTTTCATAAGACAAAAAATGCTCAAAATATTTTTCATATTCGATCGATTATATTCAAAATGAAACTTTTCCACAAACTCAAAAATTACAAAATTTAGATATTTTTTTGTAATAAACGCGGAAAAATTTTATCCTACTAATTATTTTCATGGGTGGTTTTTTGACAAATTTGAGAATTTTAGGAGATGGCCGACCACGTTGAGCTGTGACAAATACCTCGAATTTTCTGATACTTGGACATGAATCATCAATTCCTTTTTTTATGGATCTTTTGAAAATTAAAATTTAATGACTCCTCCAATTTTTTCGCTCATCTCAAAATTTCATTTTTTAATTACTAACCGCTTGTTTTAAAAATTTTGGAACAAACTCGGCATTGAAGGTGACAAGCTCTGACTTGTATTCTCTTTAGAATAAAACATGTCAGGATGACGTGAAGAAGAATCACATAGCGTACATATCAGTGCAATGCTAACTGACCTGGCCTTCCTAAAATGAATTTTCCATTAAAATTATTTCAAATTTAAAATTAGTCTCATTATCTAGTTAATTTAAATTGATAAAAATAAGACGAATCTGTTTCGATACATAAAATCTTTTTATCATTCGCACAAAAAACCAATTTATTTACCCTTTTTAATGATTTATGAAATCGCTCATTTTCAGGTATTTTCACATCCTAAACTCACTAAATTTGATAATAAATACAGAAAATATATTAAAACATTGCAGCGATTCAACACTGTTGGCAAGAACTACTAAATCTGAATTGTTTGATAAATCAAAAGCTGGCGCGTGATTATGATATTTATTGTGTAAAAAATCTAAAATATTATTTGAAGATAACCATGTAATAATCCTACTTTTTTGCATTTGTTATTTATCCATTGAGTATTATTAAATTCGTTAAAAGTTTGTTCATTCAATTTCAAAATGTTCCAAGAAAATATTTTATTTTTAGTTTTTTTTTTTGTTTTTTTTTTAAAAAAAACTACTTGATAATAACTACAAATTAATTAATTAAAAGCTTCATGGGCGGGAAACCGACGCGATCGAGAAAGAGTTAGAGCGTACTATTGCAAGGGATATCCGCTCGAAAAACCATCTTGATTCGCGGGCGTCGCCTGTGATAGCAGACATGCGGGACCCGATCTCCTGAACGAAGCTGATTGCCTAAGGAACCGGAAGTTTCAACCGCGAATAGAAGAAATTGGAACTTCTCCGTAAGTAAGGAGTACTTCCGCATCTTTTTGCATTCGGCGGTTGTGACAATAGGGGCGGATGCGGACATCAGCAGGTTCTGAGGCGAGAAAGAGTCCACACACGTGGCATCCCAGGTGAGAGGCTTCCCCCTGTTGAAAGGAAACACAGTTATCCCGTCAGGCCTTTTTCCGTCCCCCCGATCGATCCTAGAGGGTTCAAGCAGGGAGGGGATTCCGGCGACTTCCAGGGCTCTCCTGATAAGGTCGTTAAGAGCCGCGTGCCACGGGATTCGGCCAGCACTGCGTCTACACGATAGAGCGTGCAGTCCAAAACGACAGATTTTTGCGCCACAGCGGCAGACATGTGGCTCGCATAGGCGAAGACCGAGACGTAAACAAATTCCAGTGCGTAGGGACTCGCTGTCCAGAAGGTTCCCAATGCTCGGCAGTGGAGTGGCATTTAGCCAGGCTCCGCTGTGATTATTTTTAGTTATTTCTGAATTGGCAGCTATGCAAGTCCAAGACCACACGATATTCTCGATTGGACAGTCCTCAATATAAAAAATAAAATAATCTCAAATAAATACCAAAAACGTAGAACATTTTTGATACGTTGTTTTTGAATTTTCTCGTTCAAAAATATGTATACTTCCACAGCTGTAATAAACGACCAATTTTGAATTATCGGCATTAAATGCAGACTTCATTACTGTACTTGACACCTCTTCTATTGAGCATTTTTCCGTCAATGTAATCGATTCGATAACAACTAGCTGGCCGTTTTTGGACTCAACACAAATTTGAGTGCAATCGTGACTTATTGTTATTGATGAAATTGGTATCTTTATGAAATAGTAATTATGACTTACATATAATTTAATTATCTTAATTAATCTATTTGTCACTAAATCCCACTTTATTAATCTTCCAGACTCGTCTCCTGTTATAATAAAGTGATGGAGTCTAGAAGCACGCAAATTCAATATTTTGACTGAATGACTCTAATGAAATTCACAATATATTCTAACTTTAAAAATCGTCGAGATTTGCATGTTTTTTAATAATAAAATTATATGATTTGAGGTCATCAAATACATCATGTGTGGTCCATCGGAGGATAAGTTTATCACATGTCCTTTATCCTGCTCGATCTAAAAATTGAAATGTGATATATACTTTAAATGTGTTAATACAATGTTTTGTACCGACCTTCCAAATTTTCACAAACCCTTCATCGCAAGCCGTGGCGATTTTATTTTCGGTAATTACAAGCATTGAAGAAATTTGATATAACATACGATATAACATATTTTGTGATTCTTAAATTTCAAAAATAGAAGTTTATACTAAAACTCACTTTTTTGTTAAACTCTAAAATAGTAGTTTAAATAAATTATTTTGTGCATGGATCGACGTCAAGAAAGCATTTGACTCAGTTAGCCATGACTTTCTTGTTGAAATCCTCGAAAACTCTGGACTGCCTAATTGGATAACTAGTTTTATTATGTCAATTATTCCAAACTGGAAAGTCTCTTTGAGATTGGGAAAAAAACAGCTGGGAACTGTTAATATAGAACAGGGGTCTCCAAACTTTTGACAACGCGGGCCGAATAGAATATTTGGTAGATGACCGTGGGCCATAGTGTAAAATCAATTAGATTTAATAATGTTCTTAATTTTTTAACTACGGCTAAGAAGACAGAATAACAAAAAAAGATTTAAACATTAGCTTTTAATGAGAATGATGAAACTGACTTTTCGTTTTATATATTTTATTGTAATCAGGCGTCAAGTCTGTTGTCACAAAAAGATATTTACAACAGCCGGGCCGGATTAAATCACATGGCGGGCCGGGGTTTGGAGACTCCTGATATAGAACGTGGTATACTCCAAGGCGACTCTCTATCACCCCAATTATTTGTACTTGTTTTGGATCCGTTAAGTAGACTTTTATCTTCAAAATATCCAAATATATCAATAAATTCTGGTGCCATTAATTCCTTAACCTTTTCTACAAATCACTTCCCATTCATTGACGACTTGAAGCTATTGTCCAAAGAATAGGAGACATTGGAGTGGATGATGGACGATGTGAACTATTACTTTGAATTACCTATTGAGAAATGTTGGTAAATTGATGGATGGTCTGGACAGCTACAGATATTTGGGAGTTTTAGAAAACAGATGTAGTAAAGTACTCAAAGAAGACGTACTCAAAAATATTAAAGAAGAAATGCAAAACCGTATTGAAAAGTTATCGGAAACTAAATTAAACTCAGTCAATTTATTTAAAGCAATCGATGAACATGCTCCATCACTGTGCAATTACTATATTGGCCTCATTGACTTAGAACCCTGTGAATTTGAAGAAATTAATAAATTAGTCAGAAAGATAATGATGAATTTGAATGTGCATATGAAACCAGCTTGCAAAGAAAGACTTTACTTACCGAGGAATATGTTTAGAAGGGGACTGATATCAATCACTTTCAAAGCTGAGAAAATGTTGATTGATTTCAAAACAAGTCTGGAAAGGCGAAAACTTACTTTTCTGAGTAGTGCAGGAATTCTGTGGAACAACAAAGAAAGTCACATATGGCCACAATCACAGAATATGAATCAACCCAGCGCATTGAACAGACACTAAAGAGTCTGCAGATTGAGTATCTCTTATCAGCTATTAAAAAGAAAACTCTTCATTCAAAATTATTTGAATCACTTGATAATGAGACTTTTGATATACAGACATCCTCAAAATGGATTGTAAAAAGGAATATTTCTTCTAAATCTAAAGCCATGTTCTTCCTCCTGCAGGACAGAAATATTTTCTTCTGTGAGCTTGGTTCGAATTGCCCACATTGCAAATCTTCTAATAAGACAGTCGACCATTTGGCAACTCGATGCAATAGAATGGTTAATTCCGGTTATACAAGGCGACATAACAAAATTGTTAAATGCATACTCATGCACCTATGCAGAAAATTTGGATTCAAAAAATGAAAAAGGTTAAAGACTCACTCTATCCAAACCGTAATTACCAATGATCGTGCTGAATTACGAGTTGACACTACTATCCCTACCGAGTTAAAAATTCAATATAACAAGCCGGACATTTTTCTATACGACAAAAAATTAAACCAGATATGGCTAATAGAGATTGGAGTGACGTGTGGATAATTTAAAAGCAGTTGAGGTTGAAAAACTTCATAAATATGATATCCTGGCAAGTGAATTAGAAACAATTTACAAAGCCAAAGTCAAAATACTTTCGATTATCATTACCTGGGATGCAATCACTTCCAAGTATTTTAAAATATACATGGATTTGATTGGCATTAAAGACAGTGTTCTGGCGTACATCCAAACGATTGCATTAAAGAAGACGTTGGAAGGAATGTTCGTAGAATATAAACATGGTTTCGAAGACGTAACGACTAAAGCATTGATTTTTGACAAAGATTATGCAGTGTGGAACACTCACCAAAGGGGAGCTAACTCAATGAAGAGGAGACATGATGAGGTGACAGAAAACGAATACTCTGAGGAAGGACAAAATAATAGCAAGAGAATCACGAAAGGTGATGGCGCTGTTCAGGGAGGCCCAAGACCAGTAAATTGAAAAATTTAATTAACCTAACTTTTAATTCACGCTTTGATATGTTAATTTTTTTCAGTTTTAAATAATTTTTCACGTACACTATAAATCAGCGGTTCTCAACCGTGGTCCCCGGGGACCACTAGTGGTCCCCAGAAAATTTTTAGTGGTCCCCAGGAATTTTCGAAAAATAAAAATATATTAAAGTTAAAACTAATTGTACAATTAAGTATAAATCAAAAACATTGAAATTAATCAAGCGGTTTTCAATCGTGGTCCCCAGAAAATTTTTAGTGGTCCCCAGGAATTTTCGCAAAATAACAATATATTAAATTTAAAACTAATTGTACAATTAAGTATAAATCAAAAACATTGAAATTAATCTGATTTGATTAGCGTGGTTTATCATTCTAGTTATGGTTAACAAGAATCGTCGTCTTTGGTCGGATTCTTACGTACAATTTGGATTCACTAAATTCATTGCCCCAAATAATGAAATAAAGGCAAAATGCATGATTTGCCATAAAATTTTGGGAAACAATTCACTGAAACCTTCTCAACTTAGGCGCCACAAAGAGTCTGTACACCCAGAAAATTCCTGTTGAAGACCCAATTCCAAACTGGATCGTTCAACCTTTCTTGACCTCATTTAAAGAATATCAGGAACTCAATTTTCAGCAGAGCTTGATTGAACTTCAATGTATCAGTCTGCTCAGATTATTTTCAAATGTACTTCATTATTAGATTTTTTGGTATTCTCATTAATAATTACTTTTTATTGTTAGGTGTCAGATGGCGAAAGAATTCCCCATTTTGAGTAAAACTGCATTGGAATCAATACTTGCATTCCCCACTACTTATCACTGTGAAATGGCGATGTCGTGTCTGACTTTTCTAAAAACAAATATAGAAATAGACTACGGGTACAAGATGATATGCGAGTAGCTTTGTCGAACATAGAGCCTGATATAAGTAAAATTATTCTGAGCAAACAAATCAGAAATCTCACTAAATTACTATTAAATTTTCTGTTATTTTCATAATGTTCATGTTATTTTTATAATATATTCGAACATGTCTAAACCTGGCCCTGGCGAGGCCAAAAATTGTGCGCTAATACCAAAAAATGTTTATTTTATTTAAGGTGGTCCCCACAAAATTTTATAGTGCAAAAGTGGTCCCCAGTCTAAAAAAGGTTGAGAACCGCTGCTCTAGATCAAGGTTTAATTTAATCGTACGAACGCAATTTTAATTTTCTTAGATTTTCCAATATTATTCAGAAATAATTGTTTTTACTTTTTCGGTTGAACTTGTGACGTGGTTCTTTAAAGATGGAGTCTAAAAAGCCCAGGAAACTAACACCTTTTTCGCAACTCTCGTTTAATGTCAGAGGAATCGCTAAATCTTGGAAAAGAACAGCATTGTGCGAAGATCTGAAAAGATACAAAGTCTCTGTTGGATGTTTACAGGAGACAAAACTGCATGGGGGATTAGAAGAGGAACTGTCGGGCTATCACTTCATCTTATTCCGAAGTGAATGCAGACACTTTGGCCAAGGATTTGTAATAAAGAAGGAATTAAAACCAATGGTTCATCGCTGTTGGAGCATAAATGATCGGATTTGTGTACTTCAGATCAGCATGAATAAGCTTTGCCCATCTAAAAGCTTACTATCCGTTATAAACGTATACGCACCCCACAGTGGATGGATTGAAAAAGACCCCACTAAGATAGACTTGTTCTACTCTTGTCTGTCTGAAGCTTATTCTGAACTTGTTCACTCGTCAATAACTATCATTGCTGGCGACCTTAACGCCAAAGTGGGATTACGAAGAAACCCAGATGAAACCTTTATGGGAAAACACGAGAGGGGAATAAGGAACGTGGCAGGAACATTACTTGCCGATTTTTGTCAGGCAAACGGTCTATTCATTTGCAACACTGCATTCATGCAAGACACAAAACTACTTGGACGGGGTTTAGGAAGAATTTATACGGCGAATTTATAAACATTTACAACCAGATAGATTATATGATCTATCAATCTAAAGGCAAAGCTCTTTTCACTGACGCAAGGTCATATGGTGGTCAAACATTGACAGTGACCACAAAATGGTCATTGCAAGAATAAACATCTAAACAAAAACAAAACAAATATCAAAGGGAGGCAGGATATCCTTAGGAAGAGAATACTCGACCTAAATGGGAGATAACTATAGAGAATACTCTCAATAACAACAAATGGGAGATAACTATAGGAAATGCCTTGATACGTATTTGGGAAGTGTGGAAACAAATCAACCATTCCCCAAACTCTGGGACAAATCCAGGAATCAATACGAGAAGCAGCGGAGAAACAGGTCATGGACACAGAAATGGTTACCACATCACCAAATGGAACAACTGAGATATCGCTCCTTGTTAAGAAACAAAAATCTATTTGGCTACAATATTTAAATACGGAGGACAAGCACATCAAAGAAAAACTTGGTCGGAAAAGATCGAATATTAAGAAGAAGATCAAGAAGTTTTTTTTTATTAATATTCTTAAAAGTTGGCTCTCGCTAAATCGTGTATCAACGAGTCCGGAAAAATCGGTCACCACGCTTATGACTTCAGCAAGGAAGCTTGGGAAAACGGTGGTGAACCTGTATCTAAATAACATAGAAATCCCGTTTAAAAATCCCCAGAAAATCCTCGGGGTGAGTTACGACAGTCATGTGTGTTTCTCTCAACAAGTCGAGAAGACAGAAGTCTAAGCTGGACGAACATTGGAGAAAAGTAAAGAAACTCGGATCTCTATTGGAGACGAACAAGACGTGATTATTCGGAAAACACATGCAAAGTGCACTACGCAGCTTAAAGGAAAATTGGCTAAAACGCAAAGGACTCAGCACAAAAACACGGATACGACTATACAATTCACTAGTGAAGCCAATACTCCTATATAACGCCGGAACTTGGGGACTTTCCGCTACAGACAAAGACAACCTAGACTCTTTCCATAGAGATCACCTCCGACGTACTCCAAGTGGCATTCAAGGCTGAGTAGCAGAACAGTTTATGCCAGAACATCAAGCAAACCAATCTCACTCGAAATTACCGAATGCAGATGGAGGCTGTTTGGACATATTCTAAGGATGGATTTGGATGCACCGGCAAACGCCGCTATGGAGGACTATTTCAAAGCTGGGGGCCATCGTTTCCGTGGGCGACCAAGAAATACTCTCCCGGGTACGCTGGATAGAGACCTAAAGAGGGCTGGTAAAGAACTGAATGACGGGGACGATCTCAATGCACTACGGGACGTCGCCCAAGATCGCGGGAAATGGAATAAACTAATTACTCGTATTGTTTCCAATAATTTATCAGATCAAAAATAATTAAAACTATCCTTATCTTTTCAATAAACTTATTTGTAAATTAATTAATTTATTTATTTAACCATAAGACCACAGTTAAGACCAAACTAATTAGCGTGTGATCCCGACGCACTTCGACGGAGATCCTCCGGAAAGGTTCAATCCTATGCAAAGTGCATCGTCCTGCGACGACGATGTCCCAGGGGGTAGGAGAGCTATTGGTCCTTTTTCGGTGAGCATAATGACTCAATATACTAAATTAATAACTCTACATTTTGTTATTTTCCTTATTTTAAAACATAAAAGGTGCCGATATTGACGATGGAGTTGATTACTTTTTTCAAACAGAATACATTTTTGATTTTTATCTATGATAGTTATATTGTGGAAATTTTTTATAGCACTTCTGATTCTTAGATGTAAGACTGGTTTCCGAGTTAGTGTGTACAATCTGTCAATAAAAATGTGAAGGGGTATAATTTAGAAAAATAGGGTTTCTTTTGAAAATAATGTGAATATTGTGAGACTTTTCTGTTGATGCTCAAATATCCAAGAATTTATTAAATTAATATATTCTTACAAGTCAAAAACTTATTCAAATCTGCACTATTAATTAAATTTTCGTGCAAAATGATGATCTGGGAATATCGAAACAGTGGATTATTTATAATTTATTTTTTGATTTTGTTTCCAACAACATATTTTTGCGAACAAAAATTTTCTTTACTGTTCAATTTAAAATCAAACCAAATGTTTAGGATCGGGTGTGTTGTTTGTCAACGAATCCAAACCTATCAGTCATTAATCGAATAATTTTTTTTCTTAATTTTTTAAAAATAGATAATTAATACACAAGAAAAAAAGTCAGAGAAACTGTTCTTAACAAAAATAAAAGAATGAAAATTAAAATTACAATTAATTAATTATTAATCTGCAGACTTTTGTTTAGAGGAAACCGACCCAGTAGAATAAGGTGTCAAAGTCTTGAGCAAATAGTAGATGAGCTACAACAATATTACAAAACACAAACATGGAGTATCCAATGGGGACTGCCAATTAATTCTCCCAAATGTAGCAGGACTCGACTGAACTCTACAATTTAACATACACAGCCAATACGAATTAGACATGCCCTCCTCCATCAAATGATGAGGGGTTGCTCCTTCCTCTGTCTCTATCATCGGTGTTTGTGGATAAGATGGTGTCTGCGGATATGACGGAGTCTGGGGATAGGACGGGGTCTGCGGATATAAAGGAGTCCTTCCCCCCACACGGACAGGGGTATTGCTCACAGTGGGAGTAATCGACAACGTTTTGCCTTCTTGTGTGGACAAATCATAGGAGTTATCATTAGTGGCACGAATGGCCATTAAATTGCCACGATCCACATTGATTGTACGACAACTACAGTGAAGCTCAACTTGTGCAGTCTTTTCACTCGCGTCCTTAATGATACCAATATTCCCTTTCAGTGGTCCTTTAATGATCATGACGGCATTCCCAATAAGACGACGATCCCTCACATTCCTCTGAGACCCCACTTTGGTAGATGCGTGGCGTAGTGCATTGGCGAGGCCATCGGGAATGGAGACCCAAAACCACCCAGTTTACCCTCGACTGCATTCCTCCGTGCCTCACTGTCCAACCCCCGACTAACACTCACTACCAACCATCCGACGCAGATTCCGTCCAACCACCACAAATATCCCAGAATTATGTCGCAGATTGGATGACTTGACAAACACATAATTCTTGTATATACATGTAACTGTTCCCGTCTCATTCTACTGATTACGTAATATACTTACATCTAAAGGCCCTTTGATGACTTTGACCGAACTGGCCACTGTTATTGCCTGGTTATCCGCATCCAAAGTCACTGCATTGGCACTCCTCACTTCTCACTGTTATCGAATTGTTCTTTTTCTTAACAATCTAAAATCACCTCTGAAAATCCACCTTTCCGAACTGATTAAGAATCACAAAGTTTTGACGTTCCAGTCGAGTTATAACCCCCACAAGCTGCGGTCTACCAATGAAACACTCAATTGTACTCGATTTGAACCAATTCCCCAATTTTGAACATCCCTGAACTAAGGACTCCCCCACTACTCTCACTACTCAACTGAATCTCATTCAAAGATGTCTCCAACTGACATTATACAACCCAAAACCTCCCGTTGAGTGGAGTCTGATAGGATAAACACATTTCGTCCATCCACATGCAACACTATGCCAGTATCCCCCACAAAATCCCCTAGAATGACCTTCACTGAGTCTCCAATCTTGATTAGTTTGCTCAGTTCTGATATATGTACTTCCACTGTCTTGTCCTGGTATGTCAAAACAGTCAAAATCACGGTCAGTTCTCCGTGCATGGTCTCGAGGAGGACGGTCTGGTCGGTAATACTGCGGACACGACCTTCCAGTCCATACAAGTCCCCTTACCGAATTTAAGATTCACAATTTAAGATTCATATCGATAAAATCTTGATCGTCTAGTTTCGAAATTATTTGGCCGATTTATTTTTTGAATAATTTGTTTGTAATTTCTATCAATTTTTTGAACATAAAAACCATTTAATTAGACATGGAACATTATTGTAGGTTCAAATAATAAAAATTTATAAGAATTGTTAGAAATTGTATACTTTTTAATAGTTTTAGGTAAAACTTATGATCTTAATCGAATATTATCATTCTTTTAAAGCCTTCTAGGGATCCCAGAATGGTTAATTTATCTGCAATTTAGACTGAGTAGACCGGGTGTTGTATTTTCATACAATAAATAATTCAAATTCTTGCTAACAGGTTATATTTATGCATTTTTCCACTTTAACTTGTTTAAATTATAGAGTGAATTAAATATCAATATTACTTCGACAGCTATTCAGAATATTCTCATTTACGATAGCTTTTATAAAAAAATTTCCAAATATTCTGATTTAGTCTCAGTTTAGTACTAAAAGACACTGTCAGGGTGTGAATGCAGCTCTGTGGACAGAGCACATGCAGCTTATTTGTACATGAGAAAAGTTTTTAATTCCGTCAATCATGATGATTTGCTGGAATTTTTTTTTAATTCTTGACATTCAGAATAGACCATTAAGTTTAAAATATCATTAATTTCAAACTGGAAAGTATCAGTCAATACTGGTTAAAAAATTTTTGTTTCTTCTTATTTTTCGACAACTTGAGCTTCTTGAAAAAAAGTGACACAATGTCAGTTTTTTATTAAGATAGGGGCCAACCTGCTGGACGGATTAAAAAAGTAGCGATATCTAGATTTACTATTCACTGAGATAATTAATAATTTATTAAAATATTTTCTTGAAGAAATTAGAAACTTTACAAAAAAAACTGTCAGAAATACAAATTAATTTTATGAATTTTTTCAGGGTCACAACTAATTATTAAAATTAGATTTTTAACGTTTCTTTAAATGAAAAAGAACGTCTTTCTAAATTAAACAAAACATATGTAAGTTTAAAAATAATTCAAACATATCCGAAGATAAATAGTTTTTCTAAAATTAAAAATACCAATTTATACAGTGCGACCTCGTATTGGGGAAATTTTTCCCCAATTTTGAGGTTTCCCCCAAAAAAAGGTTTTCATTAAATTTAGGTCTCGCCTGTTCGATATCTCTCTTAATAATATAACCGAGACGGATAACTACAATTTTTTTTTTAATAAAAAAATCAGTTAATTTTAATCGAGTGTTTTGTTTTTTTCACATCGAACTCATAATATTTGCTTTGAATCTGAATAGATCAAGTACATTTTCCGGAGTCTCTTGCTTAATAACATTTAGCAGCATTGTGAATGCGCATTCCGCATTGTTTATAACTTGTTGATCATCCAAATGTTCCATAAATTGTTCGCTGCAGTCCTCTTCATCACTACTGTGTATATCATCCTAGAAACTCTCCAAAATCGTATTTTCCACAATATCGGAATTAATCAGACTTTCTTCGATGTCCTCTTTTTCCCGACAGTCATATTCCAAAGCTTTTTCAAAGCAATGTTGTATTGAAGTGTCTGTAATCTCGTCCCATGCCAATTTCGAACATGAAATAGCATCCATATTGTGATTCCCTTTATTGCTTCATCTATTTGCCCTGCAGGATTTTTATCATAGATAATTTTTTCATAATCCAGTTATTAAAATGATTCTTAAATGCCTTTATTATCCCTTGGTCACATGGCTGAATTAAGGAACTTGTATTTTTTGGAAAAAATATTACGTCGACGTTTGAAAGTTTGAGAGAAACAGCATGACAAGTTGCATTGTCAATTAACAATGCTATTTTCCTTCTTTTCTCTCTCATTTCCTCGTTAAATCGAGATAACCAATTTTCAAAATATTTTTTGTCATCCAGGCTTTGCACGAAGCATCATATTCAATGCCAATTTCTCTCAGATTCACACCTTTTAATACTCTTGGTGACTTCGTACGCCCAATTATAAGCGGTTTATATTTTTCTCCTGTGTAACTGCAACACAAAGAAGTGTCATACGTTCTTTTTTATTTTATGTCCGCTGTGTGACTCATTTTTTTCAACAAAACTCTTTTTGGAAACAGCTTTATAAAATAATGCAGTTTCATCACAGTTGAAAATGTTTTCTCCCCCATAGTTTTCAAGCAAATCATTGAAAGTTGATTGGAAGTTTTCCGCACCTTCTTTATCAGCTGATCGTGATTCGCCATGTAATATTCTGAATTTTATTTCGAATTGTTTCTTAAATCTGTAAAGCCATCCATTAGAAGCAGTGAAATCATGATTTGAATTTCTATACGCAATTTTACGTGCAATAAGCTTTAAGGTTGGCCCATTAATTGGAAAACCTTTCGACCTGAGATTACGAAAAATCTCGTAAACTTGGGCATTCAATTCGTATCCAATTGTCCCTTCGGATGTTGAGAAACCTTGAGCTAAGATCCTTCCCTTTTCTTTTTTAGTCGGTATAGCATTCCTTTAGAGATGTTAAATTCTTCACAAATCATTTTGTCCTTATGACTGTATATCCTTGCAAATTCTGATCTTTTCACTTTGATTTAGTTTTCTAGGTATTGGCTTTCTAAAATTTATAAAATAACTTTAAAAATTGATAATTTCAGTTTTTTACCAGGTTAATTAGCTAACTAACTAAGTTACCAGGTTAATAAATTTTAAAATTATTGATTACAAATTTGGAAAAACAGGTTACATAATAAATAATAATAAATCAAAAATTATACAAATATATTAATGAATCGTTTATGATAATATAAAATTTTTCCCCGGTAGGGGGTTTATTTCATTAAAAATCATCGTATTTTATAGGGATGGCAAAAATATTTCCCCAAAACCAAGGTTTTCCCCAAAAAAGAGGGTTTCCCCGCTACTTGGTTTTCCCCAATTCGAGGTCGCACTGTATCAAAACTTTATCAAAAAATTATTATTACTGGAAAGATAAAATTAATTCAATACCTTCATCAATGGGTGTATTTTAAGACTCATCTAAAAATAAATTCTCAAATAACCACCCAAATCATGTACAACGAAGTCCTGGGAAGAATCATCATTATTTAAAAACCTAATATACTATAATTAAAAGTATTTCAAAAACTACACCTTCATCTTTAATCGACGAAATCTCCTCCATATTTGAGAGTTTGAAGACAAAGTGGGATCCTTACTCGCCGGATCTTCACTGTGGTCAGTATCACCACTACAAGCACAACTATCTATATATTTAATAGTGTTGTCGATTCGTATTTTTTGCAGTCCTTTAAATACTTTTAAAAATACATGATCGACCAAAACGTCCAGTTCAGATTCACTTTTATCAACTTTAGGTACAATGGGATCTATTAAAGAATAAATATTGTCATTTATGAAAAAACCTTTTGTTAATTTAAGTTTAGAAATGACCCTTTTACTGATAGATGAGTCAAACAGGTCAATTAATCTTTTCTGCCCTGCCTATTTGATCTAACATTAGAATCAAATTACAGACCACAAAGCGACATAAACAAATTATGAGTAGTTTATTATTATTTTAAATAAATTTTTTAAAAAATATTTAAATACCAGAAACGTATACCAAGTTTAATAGAACTCAATCAAGAATGTCTAAAACAAGTCCAGACATATCCATAATTACATACCTCCATTGCGTCCTGTAGAAGTAATTGTAGGAAGGGATAATAATGTTCCTGTCATCTTTAATCATCAGCCAATTCTTTTTGAGTAATTCTTAATTTTGTACCGACTATTCTTTTCATTAATGAGCAAGAACGTTGAGTTATTCCGATCTTGGTTGATTAATGACAGTTCTTTTTGTTTCCATCGGGTTCCAAACAGTACTTTTTGGTAATATCAGCAATTTAGAAATTTTTTCATAATTTGTGCCTCTTTGGTAGGTCATTACAACTCATTGTTTTAGATCCAAAGAATGCTCTTCTTTGTCGACATGATAATTTTAATAATGAGTGAAAAATAAATTGTATTTAAAAGAATCATAATCTATTAATCAATTTATTGAAATTACGGCTAATCAATCATTTAAAGAAAAAAGAAGCTACAAATAGATAGTCATTCATATCTTATTGCAGAAAAAATTCATATTTCTTTTAAGTCCCATCATTTTTTCTACATAAAATTGGCATTTTTTAATTAAAGTGAGTTCAATGATATTTATTTGAATTCATAGTAATCATTATAAAACACGTCAAATTAAATATGACTTATCTGCCCCACTGTATATATACACAGAGTCTATTAACTCTAAAAATCATCGAGGAATATTCTCAAAAAATTCATCACTACATATCCTCCCTTTCGCAGACGTTTTGTTCAAACTTTATTTAATTTTGTTGTGACCCCCAGTTTTTTAAACTTTATCTCACAAGAACTCAGAACTGTCAAAAATATAACTTGTTTAAACATTAAGTCCGTCGACAATTCCCTTGTCAAAGTCAATGTCTTTTTCATCAATATCAGTCCTTAGATCTTTATTAGCGGCCAGTAATAATTACTTTTTTTCTAAAATACGTCTAAAGGTGGTGATAATACTATTTGATAGCATTTGTACACAATATGTTCATGTTAAAAAATATTAACAACTGGTAATGTTTTTACCAAAAAATGCTACGATACTTAAATCTTGAATATGTCGATAAATAAATCAAGTGGATACAAAGTTTCTAAAACATAAATTGGATAGCTTTGAGAAGTTTGGTTGAATCCCTTTGGACAAGACGGAGGTGTGCAACAATATGTTGGCAATAGTAGTCTTTCCGAATTTAGTATTCAAGGTAATTCCAGATATTTCGCTGTCGTGAATTGTCGCCTTGAGGTCATCCGTGGAGTCGTATAGTGCAACCGTTTTGATAATGAACAGAAGGCCCCCGCCGTCGGTCTAGCCGGTCCAAACGGATACAGTTATATCCCGGGAATGAGGGAGTAATAGAGGAAAGTGTTAATCTGGTTTCTTGCGAGGCAGCTACATCGATGTTGTGTTTTTTGAGGTATGTCCATAATTCAAGAACTTTCCCTCTTATTCCATTGATGTTCAGTTGGAGTATGATTAAATAGGGTCCTGGATTCTCCTCAACATCGCCTAAAAGCAGAATGCTCAAGCCTTTTGTCCAAAGAGCTAATCAAGATTCTTACTCAATTGATACAAGGAAATACAAATCATAACTAACAGCATCGAATCTCTCAGAATGGCCGAGGAGGGATTTCTCGACTCCAACGAATGGCTGAACGAATTTTCTTCAGTGAAAAAGGGGAAGGACATGATCGTCCCCCTAACCAACTACGTTAGAACAATCCCCCATACTATTCCAGTTGTTCACCCGAGGGACATTTGAAGATAGCTCACACGTCCTTATTGATATCGGAACAGGCTATTTTGTAGAAATGGTTGAGTGTGTGGCCTCATATTAGACTATTTCCAAGGCACAGGAACATTTGTTCGCACGATTAAATATATCAGGATAAGACCACACACCTTCGATCTGCCCTATCAGAAAAAATTTAATTGAGGTCTTCATAATGCAGTCTCTTTCTGCCTCTCGCTCCTAAAACTATTCTAACTCCTAATGTTTTTTATTTCATAATTGCTGTTAAACTGAGTAAACTCACCTTTTTTCGCACTACAAACTTATCGAGGAGTCTACGGAAATTGGCCTCTTCACTCTCACTTACATTTCTAAAATCGTCAGAAGGGACTAGTTTTGTGAAGGTGGACCAATAATCTTAATATAAAACTTGATTTTAGGCTCCGTCCCACTCGCTTTAAGAGTGGGAGTCAGCGAGTGGTCGAAATAAAATGTTATCATTTGCGATGAACTTTTGGGAATACGCTATGATGGTGCAGTACAATTTACAGCTTTACGGTCGGGATATGGATTGTCGAACCCAGTGGTGAGGTCACGCACATTCTTGACTTGGAATTTACCACAAAAACGGGGGTACTACCAAAAAAAAATAAATGGTCGTACTGTGGCAGGCCCATCATATTGCGGAGACGGTCAAATACTCGGAGGGTATTTTGAGGGGAGGGGGACACTAAGTAGGAATGGCGGGTGAGGTGTCTCCATATTTCATGTAGAGACGTTCGAGGAGAGTACTCAGGAATGGATTCTTCTGGTGAGCTGTGAGGTATCCGGTCAGTTAGGCGATGAGGACTGCTGCACTGATTCCGTCCTTATCCGGATGTTGGGGTTGCACACATATCCATCCAATGGCTTCCTCATAAGCGAACAGAACTGAGTTGTTTTTTCTGCTCAGTTCATGCAGGTGTTGCCTATCCATTT